>NW_022107407.1:10451902-10454343 GCF_000313985.2 Echinops telfairi | reverse complement strand
TTGCTTCTGAGCTTGATGGCCGCTTGATTACCTTCAAGCCTTTAAGACCCCAGACGCTATACTTTTTGATAGCCGGGCACCATCAGCTTTCTTCGTAGCATTTGCTTATGCACCCATTTGTCTTCAGTGATCCGTTTGACACCTCGTGATCACACAGGCTGATATGTTCTTCCATGTGGGCTTTGTTGCTTCTGAGCTAGATGGCCGCTTGTTTACCTGATAAAACATTTTTATAACATGTTCTTGTGCTTTAGCTGAAGACTCTCATAACAAACACGCCTTCCCAACCAGTGTTTCACATAAACACTGTTCTGTAACCTTGGTTGCATTGTGTCCGCACTCCTCCTGGGTCCTCTCCGGGTCTGCTGTTTGCATTCAGACTGGTTGCCCAGGCCCTCTTCACCGTTCTTCTTTAGCTTGGGGCAAACATTAGTCTGTTGTTACTCTGTCTCATGTAGTCCATATTCCCAGCACATAATTCTTAGTGTTCAGACTCTTACTTGGCTAGGAAGTGGCCCCTGAGAGGTCCTTCAGTTTCAGGTTAGAAGGTTTTCTTGGGGCAATAGTTGTAGAGCTTCTCTGAGTCTCTTTCTAACCAATAAGCCAGGTTTCTTGTGAAGAGGAGTAAGGGAAAGGCTTTGAATGTTGTTCTTTTTTTCAATCCTTTCTAACCAGGACCTTCTTTTGGGGTCGCGGTCAGCATGGCCGGTAGTGAGAGCTGGGTGTCCTCTAGTTCTAGGTTCAGGTTAGAGGAGGTTGTGGCTCCTAAGAACTAAAACATTTTTAAATGTTTAGTTTATTTATCAAATTACTAAGCTGAAGAGGTTGTGCCTTTCCTCCTCTTCCCTCGGTGAATATGTGTAGGGCAGAGTGAAAAAGACAGTCTCCTTTCTCTAGGAATGCCACCCTTCACATTCTAGTTTAAACATCCTCATTAAAACCGCCCTAAAAAGCAAAAGTGACATACTTCACTTTAATTCTAAAGTATTAAAATATAAAAATGATTTCACTAAAATAAAATAGGCAGAAGCCTATGGAAAAATATGGTCTAAAGGAATCATGATAATGTTAGGTATGTTTTCAACTAAGATAGACTATGGGCTATTTTAAGTTTCTAGAAAATAATAGACTGTTGGGTTTATAATATTTTTGCTGCACCTTCTCTGTGTGTTTCAGATTGAATTTCATTTCTAAGATACTTGTAAAAATGTGATCTAAAAGTAGGAGACTCATTTATCACACCCAGAATTGCTTAGACTGAGAGAGAAGAGACATGGGAATGATTGCACAACTCTTCTTGATAGGACTGACCTATGGAATTGTACGATATGTGGATTATGTGCCAATAAAACTGTGTGAAAGGAAAAAGAGAAAGAGACATCAGCAGGTATCACCGAAGGGTCACTACAGCTTGCCTCACTCCGTATTTGATCACCCAAAAACCAACTTCCAATTTTAATATTTCAAAAAGCATTTGACTTTTGAATAGTTATCCTAATTCTTTCCATGAAGTTCATAGCATAACTGGTTAAAACGTGAAAGGTCACCCTATTCAATGTGTATGCTATTCACATTACAGGTAGAAAATTCTGACTTGAAAAACACAATACAGTAAAGAATTGTACTGTAGGTTTACTACCTAGATATAAAGGAATGAATGCATTTATCACCTTTTCCTAGTCCCATGGGTATGATTTTATATATCCATATGCCCTGCCGTCTACAGTGTACCCATGAACCAGGAAACATTCCTTTATTTAGAAACTGAATGCCTATTTCTGATCATGTCTGCATTTTTATATATCTTTTCATCACTCGGAGCCTGCTTTAGAGCAGCTGTACAATCCATGCAGAAAGGAGATGTGGCAGAGGGGGGGCTGGGGGGGAGAGCAAAAGTGAGGAGGAAAGACAGTCCTGATAGAATAGGAATTTCTACTTCTGAAAGGAAATCTATGTTATAAAAGACTGGGGACATTTGTATTCCAGGAAACTGGAATACAAATGTCCCCAGTCTTTTATAACATAGATTTCTCGTGTAATCTAAATTAACATAATCTAAAATAACATAGTTTCTCGTGTAATCTAAATTAAAGATATGCAGTCATCATCATCAGATGTTTAAACATATGAGAAGCATTTATTCATACTCTTCAAAGTTATTTCACTCTGACTTAGATTTAGCCCCCTCAAGATATTTTTTACACTGTAATGTTTTCTCTCTTGGAAACCCAAGCAGACCGTTACAAAAGTCACAATAAGACATGCTATGTGGGTCCTAGGAGTCATCGTCTGTATCAAGAAAGTAGCCTTTTATGATAGAGAGGTCAGTACCCAAATGCAGGCCTGACTTTTACATGAAAACCAATGCAGCAAGTCTGGCTAGACCAGAGGATGCACACTGGTACAGATAGGAACTGGAAATACAGGGAACTCAGGGCGGA
>NW_022107407.1:10449118-10450419 GCF_000313985.2 Echinops telfairi | reverse complement strand
AACATTTTATTAGGGGCTCATACAACTGTTATCCCAATCCATACACACATCAATTGTGTAAAGCGCATTTGTACATCGTTTCTTAAAACATTTTCTCTCCATTTAAACCCCCGACATTAGGTCCTCATTTTTCCCCTCCCTCCCCGCTCCCCCCAACTTATTCTTTTATAGCTCATTGGTTTTCTTTTTGTTGTCATTGTTGTATTCTCTTTTGTCGCTTTGTCTTGCTATGCCTTGATTTTTGTGCATATTATTATCTCTGCAGATCTATGTAGATAAGATAGGCAGGGTGAACAGTCTGGAGGAGAAAACGGGACCGATGGTTCCAGGGGGCATGAGAGAGGGTGAGGTGGGGGTAAGGAGGTGGTGTGACCAACCCAGGGACAAGGGAGCAACAAGTGATCCAAAATTAGTGGCAAGGAAGGTGTGAAAGGCCTGGTAGGGATTCAGAAAGGGCAATGTAACCGAGAGAAATTACTAAAACCCAAATGAAGGCTGAACATGATAGTGGGACAAGAAGAAATAACTAGGAGACAAAGGGTATTTATAGAGGTCTAAATACAGGCATGTACATATGTAAGTATATTTATACAGGATGGTAGGGAAATAGATCTATATGCATATATTTATAGGTTTAGTATTAAGGCAGCAAATGGACATTGGACCTCCACTCAAGTACTTATTCAATGCAAGAACACTTTGTTCTATTGAATTGGCATTCCATGATGCACACCTTCCCAACACGATCGCTGAAGACAGATGTGTGCATAAGCAAATGTGGTGAAGAAAGCTGATGGTGCCCGGCTATCAAAAGATAGAGCATCTGGGGTCTTAAAAGCTTGAAAGTAAACAAGCAGCCATCTAGCTCAGAAGCATCAAAGCCCACATGGAAGAAGCACACCAGCCTGTGTGACCATGAGGTGTAGATGGATCAGGTATCAGGCATAAAAGAACAAAAATTCATATCATTGTAAATGAGAGTGGGTGCAGAATGGAGACCCAAAGTCCATCTGTAGGCAACTGGACACCCCCTTACTGAAGGGTTTCAGGGAGGAGATGAGCCAGTCAGGGTGCAGGGTAGCAACGATGAAACATACAACTTTCCTCTAGTTCTTTAATGCTTCCTCCCCCCACTATCATCCCAATTCTACCTTACAAATCTGGCTAGACCAGAGGATGTACTTTGGTACAGATAGGAACTGGAAATAAAGGGAATCCAGGACAGATGATCTCATCAGGACCAGTGGTGAAAGTGGCGATACCTGGAGGGTACAGGGAAGGTGGGGTAGAAAGGGGGAACC
>NW_022107407.1:10447938-10448944 GCF_000313985.2 Echinops telfairi | reverse complement strand
AGGGAGAAAAATGAGCTGCTATGAGTGGCTCAAGTGGAAAATGTTTTGAGAATGATAATGGCAACAAATGTACAGATGTGCTTGACACAATGGATATATGGATGGATTGTGATAAGAATTGCACGAGTCCCCAATAAAATGATTTTGAAAGAAAGACAGACAGCTGGAAATGCTAGACATGGGTAAGATGTGGAAAGAGGGCTGTTGCATTGTGGGGATTAAAATCAATATCTCAAAACAAGATGTGAATGAATTACTGTTGACTAGAAACCCATTTGCTCTATAAACTTTCACTCAAATCACAATTAAAAAGTTTTTTTTTTAAGAAGAAAATTACATTCCTTAAGGTAAGGTGACAGTGCTAAAATAAACCGTCCAAATAGTTCTGTGTCCTTAACACAGAAAATTGTATCTCTTGCCCATGCAACCGCTCTGTGGGGCAGCTCCCATTGAAAGGGCAGTTTGGAGACCCAGGCCTCTTCCCCTTCTAGTTTCACCAGCAGAGACACGTGGCTTCCTGTTGATGCGAGAGGAGAAATGAGAGCTCACACCAACTCTCCAGCAGACCTAGTGTCATGGCCCAAGCTGACTGCAAGCAACTCCAAAGCCGTTTTCATGAAGGAGGAGGAATCTGTACATAGGCTGAGCATTTTTCATTTCTCCCTCAGAAAGTACACTTTGAAATTGTTTCTCCAATGGACAAAGCCAATAGGATGGAAATGCACAGAAGTGTATCTCCCTGGATTGTTAGAAAGAACTACGTATCTCTCTCGATACATAGTTAGAGAGAAGTATGTCTCCCTGGATTACTAGAGAGAACTATGTCTTAAACAACTCCATGCAAGTAAATGTTCACTGATAATTCTAAGTGAACATTTACTTGCATGGAGTTGTTTAAAAACATAGTTCTCCTGGAAATACAGGGAATCCAGGGCGGATGATCCCTACAGGACCAG
Source organism: Echinops telfairi (assembly GCF_000313985.2). Taxonomy (NCBI): domain Eukaryota; kingdom Metazoa; phylum Chordata; class Mammalia; order Afrosoricida; family Tenrecidae; genus Echinops; species Echinops telfairi. The sequence goes on along the minus strand of NW_022107407.1, from coordinate 10,447,988 downwards.
TGGTGTGAGTGGTGATACTGGGAGGGTAGAGGGAGAATGGGTTGGAAAGA
>NW_022107407.1:10443761-10445027 GCF_000313985.2 Echinops telfairi | reverse complement strand
TATGTATATACCACAGTTTTTTAATCTTATTGGGAGCTCTTACGGCTCATTTAACCATCCATACATCCATTGTGTCAAGCACATTTGTACATATGTTGCCATCATCTTTTTTTTTACTCACAATTAGAACATTTATTTAATATATTTTTAATCATTTTATTGGGGGCTTGTACAACTCTCATCATAATCCATACATACATAAATTATGTCAAGCACATTTGTACATTTGTTTCCCTCATCATTCTCAAAACATTTGCTTTCTACTTGAGCCCGTGGTATCAGCTCCTCCATTTTTTTCTTATAATTATTTCTTTTGTTTCTAATTTGTTCTTTGCTTTTCTTGATTAGTTCATCCACATATTGGTTGTTGTTTTTTTAAATAAGAAGTTTGTCTAGATGTTTTATAATACTTTTGATTGCCTTCTTACATTGTTTAATTTTAACCTGCCTCTAATGCATGGGAAACGTAGGATTTTAGGTCCTAATTACATTTTAATAATTTTGAATAAATATTTGCTAATCACAGAAAAATTGGTGCGAGGAAAAGGACATACAAAATTTTTCTACTTCATTCCACTAAAAAATTAAAAGATCTCTATCAAATATCTAAGGCCATGGGTTTGGGATTGACATACCTGGTTGTAAAGTCCCAGTCTATATTACTTGCTAGCTGTGTGACCTAAGAAAATATACTGGTTTAAAGCACTGACTAAAACTGGAATAAGGTCAATGTCCAGTCATTAGGAGTCAGGGCTTAGCAGGTCAGCCGCTCACTCCACACAGTATTAAGGGTTCTTTACATGTCTGGTAATTGTGAGATTTTATTTTTACCAGTATCACTATGGCATCATACTGTGGGAGTTTGAAAGTACCTGTTGTTACTGGTTTCCAAAACCACTGCTGTCAGACTGACTCCGACTCACAGCACCTCTGTGGGGCAGAGTACAGCTGTTCCTTCTGCTTTCCAGAACAATGCACATTCCTGGTCTGCGGTACCAACAGCATTAACTCTGGGTTTGCCATCACTCACCGCCCATGGAGTTGATTCTGACTCATAACAACCCTGTAAGACAGAGTAAAACTTCCCCTTTGAGTTTCTCAGGTGGTCAATCTGTACAAGGGCAAAGAATCTTTTTTTTTTTAATCGTTTTATTAGGGGCTCATACAATTCTTTTTTTTTAAATCATTTTATTAGGGGCTCATACAACTCTTACCACAATCCATACACACATCAATTGTGTAAAGCGCATTTGTACATTCATTGCC
>NW_022107407.1:10413985-10442694 GCF_000313985.2 Echinops telfairi | reverse complement strand
CTTGAGTGGAGGCCCAATGTCCTTCTGCTACCTTAATACTAAACCTATAAATATAGGCTCATAGATCTATTTCCCCATCCTCATATGAATATATTTGCATATGTACATGTCTTTTTCTAGACCTCTATAAATGAAGGGCAAAGAATCTTATCTTTCTCCCACAGAGCAGCTGGTGGTATCAAACTGCTGACCTTGTAGTTAGCAGCCAAACGCATAACCCACTGTGCCACCAAGGGCTTCCTTACTATACAAAATCTTTCCTGGTTGATTATTTTTCTGGTTTTGTTTTTCAGCCATTTGTTCATTTTTACTTTACCTAGTGCTATGCCGGTGCTTATTTAAAAGCATTTAAGCTACTAAACTGTAAGACTTTTTAATAAGGCTTGTGTATGAACAACTTCTGAAATACAGAATGATAACATTTCTACTGTAACTTAAATGTCTCTGGGTTTAAGGAGATGATTTAGTAAATTGATGCCGGTTTCCCTAGCATAACTATCTTCACATCTGTTATGTTAGGGAACCATACATGTGGGCATAGATTTTTCTGATTTGTTAACGAAATCATTTCATCAAAGCAGATTGGAGACATAAAAACAGCAGAAAAGTATTTTCAAGATGTTGAAAAAGTGGCACAGAAATTGGATGGACTTCAGAGTAAAATCATGGTTCTAATGAACAGGTGTGTATTTTCCCATTATATATGTGTTTTTCCTATAACTTTCCAAGAGAAGTAGAACTGTATTCCTGAGAAGTGAAGCCTTCTAGGGCAGTGGTTCGCCTTCCTAAGGCTGCGACCCTTTCATACAGTTCCTCATGTCGTGGTGACCCCTCAACCTTAGCATATAACTGTCATTTTGCTACTGTTATGAATAGAAATGTAAAGATCTGGTATGCAGGATGTATTTTCATGGTACAAATTGAAAATCATTAAAGCATCAGGATTAATCACAAAAACAATATGTAATTGTATATTATGGAATATTTATTTCTAATGACAAGTAAGTGAAATGTTGTCTTGAAGCATGGTGTAGCGTGGGTAAGTCTTCATGATCTGCATGTGGGCGGACCCGCCTAGAGACGGATAGAGGAGCGGGTTCCTAAGACCATTTTCCGATGGCCTTAGGTGAACCCTGTGAAAGGGTCTTTAGACACTCCCCCCCCAAGGGATCGCGACCCACAGGTTGAGAACCGCTGCTCTAGAAAGTATCTGAGTTCTGCATCTCAGAACTGAGACTGCATAAAGCACAGTCTACAAGGTTTTCTGATGTTTTCTTGCATTTCAGGGATGTTCTTTTGGTCATAAAAACTGAGTTTACGTGGCTTTCCCCTCTCTTTTTATGAAACTGCTGCTTATATTGCCTCCAGTTTCAATAAATTTGCATAGTTGTTCACTCTTTAGCAGACCAGACCTTTTCAATTCATATGTTTTGGTGTTCTGTGATCAGTTTCTTATGTCAAACAATAGTGTAGCCTTTGTGTAAGCATGTTTATTAAGATGAAATCTTTGCTCAGTACAAATCATACCCATAGGAACAGAAAATAAAGGAATCTGTTTTACATACCAGAAGTCATTTTAGGTGAACTTCCTATTTCTGAATTAATGGAAGTGAGACTTACTCGCATTTGCCAGCCAGAATGTATGATGTGGTTCAGTCAACTGAGCTGTCACTTTCTCCATCTGGAAAGCATTAGCACCCAGACTACTGCTAGTTACACTCAGCAGAGCCCGTGTCCAGCGCTTCTCTCTCTGCGGGCCGCCCTCCCTCTCTCCCTGGTACCAACAGCAGCGGACTCCCTGGTTGACGGCCTGTGTGTTGCTTGTATTGCAGAGCTTTCCTTCAGCTCGGGCAGAATCACTTTGCAGAAGCCCACAAATGCTTCACAGAAATTTTACGAATTGAGCCAACAAATGCAGTGGTAAGATTCCAGAGCAGAAACATCATGCAGTAACCCTGGGTCCCTCAGCCTTTCCTGCAGATTCCAGAAAAGTACATGAAGTCAGATTTCAAACAATACCTGCTGGCCTTTCTCAGGCCCACAAGCCTCCCACAGTGGTTTGGGGAGGGTTTCTAGGCCTGCCTGAGCTCCAGCCTTGTGCACAGCTCTGCAGCCCACCCCACCCCCACACACACACACACAATAAATGGCAGTAGTCCTGGTGCTTAGGAGCCAGGACTCGATTCAGGAACCAACACAGGAGGTCTCTCTAACATGTGCTTTCGTTGTTCTAATTCTGCACACGTGCTCCCTTTCCCTAGGCTAATAACAATGCGGCCGTGTGTCTGCTTTATCTGGGGAAGCTGAAGGATTCCCTCCGGCAACTGGAAGCAATGGTCCAGCAAGACCCCAAACACTACCTGCACGAGAGCGTGCTCTTCAACCTGACCACCATGTATGAGCTGGAGTCCTCCCGCAGTATGCAGAAGAAGCAGGCTCTGCTGGAGGCGGTCGCTGTCAAAGAAGGGGACAGCTTCAACACACAGTGTCTCAAGTTAGCATAGGTCGTTTCCTCTGTCTAGTCCCTCCGTGAGTGACTTGGGTTTTTATAACTGTATAAATAGGAACTAACGTATGAATGAAGTTCTGATTCAATAAAATCACCTTCACGGTTGTTTGGGAAAATGTCTTCTTGATCTTCAGCCACAGCCCAGGCTTACACTGTGCTGACAGTTTGCTGAACTTCAGCCAGCTTAATCCCTGCAGCTCTGCGACTATTTCTGAATAAAGGGAGTAAACGTGCTATTAAAATGGTATTCATAGATGGAGGAAACCCATATTATGCATCAGACCCTTTTGTTTATTCTTGGAAGCCAACCTGCTCCGTTTATTAATTTCAGAATACCCTCAGAAAAAAGCTGAAAAGTAAACTATGAACCACCCTCACAGGGAGGCTCCGTGTCTGGAGGACGTATAAATAATGGAGGAGAAATACCAAACACAGACTGTCATTCATCTTCTTCATCTCCCCCTCCCACCCCCCCAAAACTCTAGGGCATCAATTTTATTCATCTGATTCCTTTTCAGCGTTATGCTGAAAACCTTGGACAAGCCCTGTGACGGGCGAAAAAATCCATCCTGATTTCTCCTGCATATTATACATCATATGGAGCGAGGGGGTGCTCCATTCAGTGGGGAGCAAGTAGAACAAAGGAACTTATCACGCATAACAAAGCAAGAGTGAGCACTTCAAATGTATGTAAACAGGTGCATTAAGACATGCTTTTGAACCAAGGCGTGTATATGCATTTAAGTGTTCTTTTATGCCTAAGTGTCACTACAGTTGCTTGTATATTTACAGAGCTACAAGGCCACTTCTGAAAAATCTAAAATGCTTGAAAATGCTTTAACTTTAGTAAGGAACTTCTGTCAAGAATTCCTTAAATACAGTTATCTTCTAATGCATTTTTAAATATTACTCGTTTTAAGGACTCTGTGATCTAAACATCTGTTGCATAAAGCAAAGCTATATTCATCTTGAAATAAAGTAGAAGCACGGGTAGAGCATCTAGAAGGCAGACTGTCTCAGTGCACTTCCTGAAAGAGGTGAATTGCACTTCAAAGCACCAGAAAAGGAGACGAGCCAGCCAGAAAGACCGTCGGACACAAAAAAATGTCTTCAAAATGCGAGAAAAAAATAGTACTTTTAAAAAGGTGTAATGTGAAGCCCTTCACCAGGAGGGTTTTCCTGCAGTTGTGGCTGCAGGGGTGAAAGAGGGAGCTTTTCCTCTGGCTCAAACCTGGAACCAAACAGTGGAGAGACAGGCAGCCTATGGGGGCTGTAAGTGGATTATGGAAGCTATCATTTCTAGGTTAATGATTCAAAATGGTCCCAGGTCAGTTGTGCATAAAAGTGGGTAATATTGCATAGTCTGGCCCTAAACATAAACCAATCAAATTAGAAATGGGAATCATTGTTCCTTATTAAAGTACTGGCAACCCAGAATCCCCTTCCCTCCCACCAGATCCGCCACAATTCCTAAATAATAGCACCTGTAGTGAGGAGCCCCAGAAAGCTGGACCGGCCAGGTGGAGATGGATACCCCCAACTTAACGTGTCTCAAGGATGCCTCAGCATATGGACAGTGACAGGGTGTTGGCACTTCATTTCTCTTTTGGATTGATTTGCAAATTCTTAAGGACAGAAGAGAAAACATTTTGCTATGGATATCTATGACAACTGGGATAATTATAATTTATCTAGTTTGTATTCAATTTTACCTTAAAACTAAAAAATGGAAATTAGATGCATCCCTAAAATCAATCCTAGAGATAGAGTGAAAGGTTAACACTCAAAGAAATTAATTACCTTTTATAAATTTCAGCTAGAAGACTGGAAACCTCATTAGGTTGACACTGGACTCAATACTTCTTGAATGCCTATGCCTACACTGTAAACCACTCCAGAGAATTGCATCCCCAGTAACCATAGCAAGATCATTTCTGGAAGTGATACTACACAGGCACTAAATTAGTGCTACATGTTCCCTCTAATCATTACCACCACCACCACCCCCAATATACAGGGCCTTCCCAACAAGGAATTGGTGTTATTTTTACTAATTGAACACTACAGCACATTTAGGAGTCCTAGTGGCATGATGGCTATTTAAGCATTGGCTACTAACCACAAGGTCAGCAGTTTGAAACCACCAGCAGCTCGGAGGGAGAAAGACGACCTTAAGGAGTTGAAAGTCTCAGGAACCCACAAGGGCAATTCTACCCTGACTGTAGGGTTACTGTGAGTCAGAATCAATGTGGTGGCAATGAGTTTTGGGGCTTTTCCTTTCTTTCTTTCTTTTGAAAGCACATACTAAGAAGCCCTAAGGGCCACACGGAAGGGTGTGACATAGCACTGATATGTCATAGCACCACAAACCTATCCTCTAGTTCCCGAGCATTTTCTCCCCTTACTATTGTGGTTTTTCTTTGTTTTTGACTCATTAATCTTGTCAGATTTGCATAGGTTCATTTGTATATTTAAGATTGTTAGATACCTGAAAGCCAAGATAGATAACCCTTCAGAAACAGTAACCGGTATGGGGCGTGGGGGGGTGGGGGGAGACAGGGGGCTGATGGCACTGATGACTGTATAACCCCACTTGATGGGGCCGAACAGCAGAATTGTATGTGAATGGATATACTGGATGTGTAAGAGATGGCAAAAATAGCAAGGGTTCCTGGTGGGTATGGGGGCGTGGGGGGTGGGGAGGATAAATGGGAGCAGGTTGAACTCAAGGAGTTCAAGTAGAAAGGGAATGTTTTGAAACTGATTGTGGTAAAAATTGTACAGCAGTGCTTCATGTGATTGAACTATGGAATGTTATGATATCCTTAAGAGCTCCCAATAAAATGAATAAAATTTAAAAAAGGAAGTCACCCTGCACAAAGCATGGAATACAGAGATGGCTGAGGTTCCTACATAGGACATCTCTATAGATACAACTCATGGAGGAGTCTTAGTGACAAAAAGAAAACTTGCACATCCAATAGGTACTTGGGGAAATAGATTCCATAAAGACCAGTACTGATGCTACCAAGATCCCTCCATGGTGGGATGCTCCCTATCAGTCACTACATCAGCTGCCTGGTTGGCCCTATCTTAGAGCCACACTCTCTGCCTTTCCTGACAGGACCACACATGGAAACACCCACCTACCCCACCCCCGTATACACACAAAGAACACACATCATCAGAGCTCTCACTGGGCAGGCTTGGATTCAACTGTCAAAAGCATCCCACCAGCAAAGGCTTATTCTGCTCTGGTCACATATTCAAAAATCTGTAAGCTCAGGGAACATCAGCATAGAGCCAAGGGTCGAATTCTTCCAAGTTAGCATGAAAGGTGAGTGGCATGTATGTAAGAATGGTGTAGGGACCACATCTGACTTCCTGCATTCACTCGTGTGGAGGAAAAGCACGTCAGCATCAGCCCTTGGCCAATTCGTGTGAAGGACAGGTTGAACATGCCTCTACCCTCTTCCTTTGCCAATTCTTATCTGACATCAAGGCACTTAATGATCCTCTGCTGAGTCTGACACTTCATTGAAATGGCCACACAGAACTTAAAAACAATACTCACAGTCATGGGGTTTTTACAGAAGTTAATAGGTTGCATTTCAGGAGAAAAAAATGTTAAGGATTTAGTTCTTTGGTCTATAGTACCTCTTCTCAGCCATGAGCACAGGCATACCTCTCTGATCCATGATCTCTCAGCCTTGTGAGTTCTTAACCTCTGTCCAACTCCGACAGATGTTACAAAGCTCCTGTGGTGCTGCAAGAAATGCACAATAGGCACCCCACTCCAAAAGCACTTCTGCCTGAAGATACTCAGCTAGCTTTACTCACTCTGGGGGCCAGAAAGCCTGCCAATCTGTTTCAGGCTCTGACTTTTGGCTCTGCTGCCACCGCTGCTCCGTCACTCCTCTCCACTATGGCGTCATCCTGGACCAAAGAGGTTCAACGCGAGTGTCTCAGAGGACAAAGGATGCCCTCCGCTCCTGCTCGTCTTTCTTGTTGGTAGTGAGATCCCACATTCCTACTTCTGAGACGGCTTGCTTTATACCCAGCAGGATGCACATCCTATCTGCATGTTTCTCTTCAGTCATTTGGTAGATGTTACAAAGACTGACTCAAAGAGCCATAGCTAGAATTGCAGTGTACCACGGGGTCTTTGGAAGCTTGATTTGAATCTGTTTTCCTTGGGTCAAAAATATTTGTGTTATTTTAGTGGTTAGTGTCGAATCGGCTACTACTCAAGATTACATACTTCAATTCTGCTTCGCTCATACCTATTCGTGGGCTCAAGGTTCCCAGCCCTTCACCTGAAGCTGCCACACTTTTGATAACCATGACTAGTCCTGCTGGCTTTCTAGGTACATGAGATGAGTTTATCCCTTAAATGTATCTATTTAGCCTTAGAGTCTACATTTGACACATGGGTGTTCTGTTAGAGCTTCGTGTTGTTAGGTGCTATCAAAGTGATTTCTACTGGTAGAGACACTGTGTGTCACAGAAGCACTGCCTGGTCCTGCACCATCCTCACAGTGGTTAATAACTTTTAAGCCCACTGTTGCAGCCGCTGTATCAAAGCATCTCATCGAAGGCCTTCCTCTTTTTGGCTGGCCTTCTACTTTACAAGCATGATGTCCTATTTCCAGGGACTGATCTCTACTGATAATCTGTCCAAAGTACATGGGACAAAGTCTCCCATCCTCACTTCTAAGGAGAATTCTGGCTGAGCTGCTTCCAAGACAGCTTTGTTCAGTGCTTCCAAGACAGCTTGCAATCAGTGCTCTTCACCAACACCCCAGTCCACATGCATCAAGCCTTCTGCTCTCCGTCTTCTTCAGTGTCCAACTTTCACATGTATGTGAGGCATCTGAAAATACCAATGACTTGAGTGAGGCCCACCTGCGTCCTCAACATGACATTTGCGTTCTTCAGCACTTTGAAGCGGCCTTGCACAGCAGATCTGTCCAGGGCGACATGTCTTTTGATTTACTGCTGCTTCTATAAGTGTTGGTCTTACATCCAACCAAAATTAAACCCTTGCAACTTCAATCTTTGCTCCATTTATCATGAGGTATATTGATCCAGTTGTGAGGATTTTTGTTTTCTTTACATTGAATTGGAATCCATACTGAAGGCTGCAGTCTTTGACCTTCATCAGTAAATGCTTCGAGTCTTCTTTGCATTCAGCAAGCCAGGTTATGTCATTTGCATAGTGTACATTGTTAGCAAACCTGCCTCCATCCCTGAGCCATACTCTTCTTCACAGAGGCCAACTCCTTAGATTACCTGATCAGCATACAGACCGAGTAAGTGTGGTGAAAGGATACCATGCATGATACAAGCCTTTCCTGATTTTAAACTACACAGTATTCCCTCATTTTGTTCCAACCACTGCTTGGTCTATGAACAAGAATTTCTGGCAGATCCCTGTCAATGTACTGCTGCAACCACTTTTGAATTATCTTCAGCAAAAATGTACTTGCTTGTGATCCTAATGATATTGTGTGATAATGTCAACATTTTTTGAAATCTCCTTTCTTTGGAGTAGACACACACGGGGACCTCTTCCCGGCGGTTGGCCAGGTAACTTTCTTCTGAATATCTTCACATGACCAGCAGTGGTTTTCAACATGTGATCCCAGGATCAACAACATCAACATTTCCTGGGGAAGTGTCAGGAATGCAAATTCCCACTGCAGCCCTACCATGTCAAAACTCTGCAGTCAGCCATCTGTGTGCACCATCCTTCCAGGTGATTCTGATGCGCCCTAAAGTGAATGACCTCTGTGTTAGAGTCCTGAGGTCACAGCAACCCAGTTTTCTCAGCATGTCAGAGAGGTTTCAGGAGGCTGGGACGTTCTTCAGGTCTTGCTTGTAGCAGGAACCAGGACTTGATTCCGTAAGAAGACACAGACATGAAGGATGCAGCTGCACGAGATCCTGGCGAGGTGAGATCCAGGCCACCAGCATTCCCAGCTTTCATCCCGGATGCTAGCTATCCTGCCCCACTTCCCGGGGCAAGGACATTGGCAGGCAGTCAGATGCTAGTGCCTACCAAGCTATGGTCTCCAGCCTCAAAAGCCTCAAATTCTAGCTTCATTCTCACAGGTAAGGGAGGCCCAATAACAGCCAAAGTGGAATTGTTCACCGTTTCGGAGAGAGGAAACTAGAAATGAATTTCATGTTAACAAAAGAAGAAGGGATGTTATGGCATATTTGACATGGTGACTCAGTCTAATGGTCAGCTGGGGATGTCCTCGCCTCACCTAGAGCAGCTGTCCCTCTGAGCTAGCCTCACCTGACCACACGCAGGCTTGCTGCAGGCCCAGCTGGAGTGTGAGCTTTCCCTGGGCACACATCAAGCTCCTCGCACTCTCCTATTCTCTCCAGTGCCAGATGCATCTTCGATCTCAGAAAATGCCTTTTGAATAAATAAACACAGTGGCACCTGCCTGGGTCTGGGTCCTCTCCTGTGGCAAGGGAACTTAAACAGAACAGCACACACTTGGGAGATCTCCAGATATGCCAAGAAAGCTAAGTTTGTTTTACTCTTTAGTACATGGAGCTTAGAACGATAGCCTGTCTTTAAAATTTTGCAGATTAAATATCATGATATTAATGTATTCACCAACTGTTATTATTACTATCACTGATAATAAAATTGTCACTTGCTCATTCCTTTCTCACTTTTCATCTCTGGGATTGTTAAATTAACAGCAACTGGATTAACAAATTTTTCAAGCCTGGGCATCTATTGCATAAATGCTACTTCAGCATGTTCTCTGCATTTTATTAGGAAGCACAAGCACTGTTCACATAAAAATGTTAGGGGAGTTCCACAGTTTATAATTGTAAGCTCACTGAGCCATGCAGTCCATGGCATGCCTGCCTTGAGTTAGAGCTTCCATTGAAAGGCACAGACAGACCCCTTGCCCACAGGTAGACAGCATAGCGCAACCTACAATGGCAGGCAACTCACTGGCAAGATGTAGTCCCCCTAGCTGCCACAATCTTTCAGTTGTCCAGAGTCAATGCCTCCATGAAATTTTACTGGATCACCCTCATTAGAGCTCCTCTCTCTCCATGTGCCATGCATGGGGTTCATATCACTATAATATAAGCTCCATAAGGACAGGGATCTTTGTCTTTTACTCACTAATGTTCCAGAACAGGGATTGGCAGACATTTTCTGTGAAATGCCAGGCGGTTGGTATTTTAGACTTTGCATGTCACTTGTGTTTCTTGCATATTCCTCTTGGTGTGTTTTCTTATTTATTTGTTGTTCTTTAAAACAATCCCTTATCATTTATAGAGGTCTAAATACAGGCATGTACATATGTAAATATATTTATATTGATGATGGGGAAATATATAGATGTATAGTATTAAGGTAGCAGAAGGACATTGAGCCTCTACTCAAGTCCTCCCGCAAGAACACTGTTCTATTGACCTGGCATTCCATGATGCACACCTTCCCAACACAATCGCTGAAGACAAAGCAGGTATATAAGCAAATGTGGCGAAGAAAGCTGATGGTGCCCAGCTATCAAAAGATACAGCATCTGGGGTCTTAAAGGCTTGAAGATAAATAAGTGGCCATCAAGCTCAGAAGCAACAAAGTCCACATGGAAGAAGCACACCAACCTGTGTGATCATGATGTGTCAATAGGATCAGGTATCAGGCATCAAAGAACAAAACATCATATCATTGTGAATGAGGGGGAGTGGAGACCCAAAGCTCATCTGTAGGCAACTGGACATCCTCTTACAGAAGGGTCGCGGGAAAGAGACGAGCCAGTCAGGGTACAGTATAGCACCAATGAAACAACTTTCACTAATGGTGCCCGGCTATCAAAGGATATAGCATCTGGGGTCTTAAAGGCTTGAATATAAACAAGCGGCCATCTAGCTGAGAAGCAACAAAGCCCACATGAAAGAAGCACACCAACCTGTCTGACCACGAGGTATAGAAGGGACCAGTTATCAGACATCAAAGAACTAAAAATCATATCAGTGGGTGCCCACTTTCCTGATATGATCACTGAAGACAAACGTGTGCATAAGCAAATGTGGTGAAGAAAGCTGATGGTGCCCAGCTATCAAAAAGGTATAGTGTCTGGGGTTTTAAAAGCTTGAAGATAAACAGGCAGCCAACTAGCTCAGAAGCAACAAAGCCCACATGGAAGAAGCACACTAGCCTGTGTGACCACGAGCTGTCGAAGGGATCAGGTATCAAGCATCAAAGAACAAAAAATCATATCATTGTAAAGGTGGGTGAGTGCAGAGTGGAGACTCAAAGCCCATTGGTAGGCAACTGGACACCCCCTTACTGAAGAGTTGTGGAGAGGAGATGAGCCAATCAGGGTGCAGGGTAGCAAGGATGAAGCATAACTTTCCTCTAGTTCATAAATGCCTCCTCCCCTCCCCCCCCACTATCATGATCCCAATTCTACCTTACAAATCTAGCTAGACCAGAGGATGTACATTGGTACAGATAGCAACTGGAAACAGGGAATCCAGGACAGATGACTCCTTCAGGACCAGTGATGAGAGGGGTGATGCCTGGAGGGTGGAGGGAATGTGGGGTAGAAAGGGGGAACTGATTACAAGAATCTACATATACCCTCCTCCCTGGGGGATGGATAGCAGAGAAGAAGGTGGGGGGGAATGTCGGACAGTGTAACTTATGACAAAATAATAATTTATTAATTATGAAGAGTTAATGAGGGAGTGGGAGGGGGGAAATGAGCAGCTGATATTAAGGGCTAAAGTAGAAGGCAAATATTTTGAGAATGATGAGGGCAACAAATGTACATATGTGCTTGACACGATGGATGGATGGATGGATGGATGGATTGTGATAAGAATTGTATGAGCCCCCAATAAAATAATTTTTAAAAAATAAAGAAACATACAACTTTCCTCTAGTTCTTTAATGCTTCCTCCTCCCCACTATCATGATCCCAGTTCTACCTTACAAATCCAGCTAGACCAGAGGATGTACACTGGTACAGATAAGAGCTGGAAACACAGATAACCTAGGACAGATAAACCCCTCAGGACCAATAATGAGCGTAGCGATACCAGGAGGGTAAGGGAAAGGTGGGAGGAGAAAAAGGAAACTGATCACAAGGATCTACATATAACCCCCTCCCTGGGGGATGGACAACCAGAAAAGTAGGTGAAGGGAGACATCGGTAATGTAAGACATGACAACATAATAATAATTTATAAATTATCAAAGGTTTGGGAAGGAGGGGGAAAATGAGCTGATACGAAGGGTGTGATGATGGCAACGAGTGTACAAATGTACTTGACACAATGGATGGATGGATGGATGGACTGTCATAAGAGATGTTCAAGCCCCCATAAAATAATTAAACAAAAAAATGTAATCCCTTAAAAATCTATAAACATACAAAATCCATTTGTGTGTGAATAAAACCACAATAAAAAACAATTATACTTCCAAAAAAATCTATAAACCATTTTTAGCTTACAGGACATAACCACATTGGGACCACAGGCAGTAATTTCCAGACCACTATTCTAAAGTAGTGTCTGATGCATAGCAACCTAGCCCTGCCATCGAGTAGATTTTGATCTTGGCAACCCTATAGAGAGGGTTTTCCTGGCCAGCCATCTTCAGGAGTGCATCACAACCTCATCTTTTCCCCATGGAGTTGCTGGTGAATTTGAGCCACTGTGCTTGCAGTTAGCACTCCAAAAATTATCCCACAGCACAGCCAGGGGGGCATAGCAAATGCCCCCCAAATTTGTGCTTGACTGGGTATTAAGATTAAGAGCCTGGGATTAGGTACTAGGCTGACAAGGTGCAGATGCTGGTTTTTGAAGTTGAGAAGTGTGTGTGTGATCCTTAGGTTTATTGTGCCAACATTGACCAATAGGAACATGTGAAATTAATCAGATCGCAGTTCGATTGGAGGGCAAAGAGATAAATGGCTCTGCAAGGCCGCCCCTCTCTCTTGCTCTCTGTTTCAAAGGCCTGACAGTCAGAGTTAGGGCATATGGAGGTCAAGTTATCAATGGAGTTTTAGCTCAGGTATGCCTCACTGTGGTTCCATTAGACCCCCATACCACCCTGTCGTTATTTCCCCAGTTCCAGAAAGCGTCATTGGAATAGACATATTAGTAACTGTTAGTAACTGGCAGAACCCCCATATTGGATCCCTGAAATTTGGAGTAAGAGCTATTATGGTAGAAAGGGCCAAGTGGACACCATTAGAACTGCCATTGGCTGGGAAAAATAGTAAATCAAAAGCAACACTGCACTCCTGGAGGGATTGCAGAGATTTAGTGCCACCATCAAAGACTTGAAGGATGTAAGGTGGTGACTTGTACCACATGCCTGTTTAACACACCTATTTGGCCTGTAAAAAAAAGCATATGGATTTTCGATAATGACAGTGGGTTATTGTTATGGCAGTTACACAATCTCCTGTCAACTTGCCAAGGGGTAAAGTCTAGTCAGTCAGGTCATAGTCAATGAGGCCTCCATGTGGGTATGGTTTTCTCCTGAGGATTCTGGGAACTTCTGTATTCCTCCCTGGAGGCAGAAGGCTGTTTATGTTTGTCTTCCTCCTGAGATTGTGATTGTATACAGGAGTGGAAAACCCCGTCTTTCTCTCAAGGAGTGGCTGGTGGTTTTAAACTGCTGACTTTAGGAATCAAATCCCAGTGCATAACAACTGCAACCAGGGCTCCATGCAGAGAACAGGTAGAGAGATGGAAACATCACCTGCAGAAGTGTATAGGCCTAAATGGAAATAATATCCGGAAATAATAATTTCACATTTTAATATTTATATTTTTGTTTAATAAAGGCATCTGGGGTTTTGCATCAATATTTTTAACCTTACTATCATAGATATAACATTAGTAGAAAACATCAAAAATAATGAAGCAAATACTGACTCTGGTTGTGGTTAATATGGGCATAAAGGTGATTTTTACTTTTCCTTATATGTCCCTGAACTTCTCAGTTTCATATAAAGTAAGCATTCATGTTTTGCTTTAATACTCAGAAGGGGGAAAGGCATCAAAACTGTTAAGTGTTTTGGCTTTAAAAGAAAGATTAAAAAGTAGTTTTATAAAACCATACTTAAGTGTGATATGATTAGAATAGAATAGTATACAGTGGTTAAATGGAATGATCTAGATCAGCGGTTCTCAACCTTCCTAATGCCATGACCCTTTCATACAGTTCCTCATGTTATGGTGACCTGTGGGGTGAAGGGAGAGGGTTGTCCCCCACAAATCATCACAGGCTCGGTAGGCGCAATTGTACAGCAATAATAAGTAAAGATTATAGTAAAGTCATTAATAATAAGTAAAGATTATAGTAAAGTCATAGAGAGCATGAGAGTTAGAGGAGAGATTGGAATAATGGAGTCAGACACAATTCATAGTAGCATGCTCACCTCAGCCCCGCTTGGTGGTCCTCGTGGGGGGAGCCCGGCCACGAGAGCAGGAGAGAGCCTCGGGGACCGAGGACCGGGGAGAGCTTCCCGGGCTCCAGAGAGAGCTCTACTTTATTACTAACCAATCGTTATATCTCTTTAGATATATGTGATTACAGATTACACATCACAGGATGGGGCAGTGCAATAGGCATACACACCGTAGGAAGGGGATCTATGATAGGCATAAGCGTAACAGGAAGGGATGAGCTAGGGGTGTGTGTGCCCATAGGAATGGGAAGGTCTCGGGGCATACATGTGACAAGATGGGCGGACCCTAGACTCATGATGGCAGCCTAACCTTGGTCATCCTTGGGCGGGCTTGACCTCTCTGGTGTCTCCTACAAGGAAACAGACAGCTACTGTCCTTATCAGAAGGGAGTGGGCCCTACTTGTTGTGGGATAAACAGTGGTGTCTGTTTGGTCTAGATGGCTGATAACTCTTAGGGAGAATGACCCCTAATCTACTCCTGATGGCCTCCAAGTGTATAGTCATTCTCAAGCAGCTAAGTCTGGCATATATTTGGGGGAGACAGCTTCAGAGAAATCCTTCTGTTTCCCAGTGACCCCCAACCATAAAATTATTTCCGTTGCTACTTCATGACTGTAATTTTGTTACTGTTATGAATCGTAAAGATCTGATATGCAGGATGTATTTTCATTGTTATAAATTGAACATAATTAAAGCACAGTGATTAATCACAAAAACAATGTGTAATTGTATATTGTGAAATATTTAATTCTAATGACAAATAAATGAAATTTTGTCTTGAAGCATTGTGTAGTATGGGTAACAGTCTTCACACTGGGTACTCGTATGTGGGCGTATCTGCATGTGGACGCCTGGAGATGGATAGAGGAGCGGTGTCTGGATTCCTAAGACCATCAGTAATATGTGTTTTCCGATGGTCTTTGGATGGT
This sequence comes from Echinops telfairi, assembly GCF_000313985.2. NCBI lineage: Eukaryota > Metazoa > Chordata > Mammalia > Afrosoricida > Tenrecidae > Echinops > Echinops telfairi. The sequence goes on along the minus strand of NW_022107407.1, from coordinate 10,427,778 downwards.
CTTAGGTGACCCCTGCAAAAGGGGTGTTCAACCCCTGTGTTAGTCCGGCTAGACTAGAGAAACAAATCCACAGAAACTCATATGTATATAAGAGAGATTTTTATATAAAAGGTAAGTGTACATTAAGAAAACATTCCAACCCAGTGCTGTCCAAGCCGATAAGTCCAACATTAGCCAATATGTCCGATACTGATCTACAAAGTCCTCCTCAAACTCGCAAAACACATGCAATAACGCTGAATGCAGGAGGAAAGCTGAAACAGTGAGCATGTAAGCATCTCAGTGGTGGCAGGGGTCTCCACACGGCTTCTCCAGCACCCAGGGCTGCATCAGGGTAAGTCCATGTGGCTTCTCCTCAGAGATGTCTCGCAGAAAGTGAGCCTTGCTAGCTGAAGCAGAGAACTGGCTAAGGCAGCTGCACCCTGATCCAAACATCAGAGAGCAAGAGACCCAAGAACAAGAAAGGCAAGGCTCACCGAGCCATTTATCTTTCCGCCCTTCAATTAATCCCACATGTGTTTATCAGCCAGGTTAGCATAATAAACCTTAATTATCTCAACCCCTAAGGGGTCATGACCCACAAGTTGAAAATTGCTGATCTAGATAGGTGCAATAATATGGATGTGGTACACAATTTCATGTCAACTTGATAAAAGAATGAAGAGGTGGAGTCTAGCCTGTCAGTCATGTCACAGCCTCATGATCCCTCCTTGTGGGTGTGGCTTTCTCATGAGGATTCTGGGAACTTCTCTCGATTCCACCACCATAGGATCCACAAGACTTCTCACCTACTGGCCTATGATCACCCTGCCTTCAGCATCATTGCATTTGCTGCATGAGTCTAAAGAGGAATTTATGCACCAGTATCAGACTTATGGACTTGGTATGGACTGGGCTGGGAGGGTTTCTCAATATACAATTGTTCTTTGACATAACACTCTTTCTTACACACATATGAATGTCTCTGGATGGGTTTCTCTAGTCTATCCAGAGCAACACAATGGGCATGCTTAAATATACAATGTTGTATGATTAATCAGAATATAGAATCATGTAAGGGGGCTTCAAAAAACTAATGGAAAAATAGAATCAAAAGATTATGAAATTTTTCCATGAACTTTTAGAGCCCACTTGTATCTACAATGAACTGTTATTTAAATACACACACACATACATGGTAGATAGGGATATATAGATCAAAAGATAGATAATTTACAGGTAAGCATGTTTATAGAACTGGAGAAAACATATACTTAAAGTCGAGTGGGGTAACTGTCTCTGACCAATGTGGAAAGTGATGGTAGTGATGTACGGGGAAAGTAGCCATAGCTGTAATGTCTTTTTAGTGGTTTGGGGTTTAGTAGTGTTGGATATTATTCTTCATATTTCTTCTCTTTTAATTTCTGAAAATCCTAAATAAACAACTCTGTAAAAGAAAGTCTCAGTGCCTGTCCCACCAAGGTCAGGGTTGGATGGGGCAAGACAGCTCAAGGCTGAGGGCCTCCGCAGTGTGGCGAAGGAGCACGAAAAGCATCATTTCTGTAGGTCCAATCTCATTACTCAGGAACAGGCAGTGATTCCTTCTTTCTGGATGCTTGTTTGTATTTCACTGACTGTTTTGAAAGCAGTGGGGTATCGCCAGAGTCTGAAGCAATCTGCAGGGGCCTGAATTTGTAGTAACAGGATCTGACCTGAGGGTAGCCAGGAGTCATCTGTTCTGAATGAGATCAGATCTGTGCTGTGTGCCCATGTGCTTGTGCCTGTGTTCCTACGTGCTTGTTTCTGTTTGCCTGTCTTTGCCTGTGTCTTTGTGCCTGAGTGCCTGTGTGTATGTGCCTGTGCCTGTGTGTCTGTGATCTGTGTGCCTGTGTGTCTGTCTCTGTACTCGTGTGTCTGTCTCTGTGTCTGTGTGGGGATCAAGTCAGGGACTCAGCCTCATCCCGAAGCCTAGGGGCGTGTGCAGGCTTGAAGAGGTGTTGCTATCCCTCCCTTGCAAGGCATGCACTGTGTTTCCCAGGTGCCAAGGCTAACTTCCTGTTCAATCACTGTGGTGCCCAGACCTAGCCACAAAACCAGTCCCAGAACTGTGATTTTTCCTGGGTTGACTCCTCAACACATCCTTGTTAAGTCAGCGGGTGTTGCTCCCTGACGTTTGCTTAAGGAAATGCACCCTGGCTTAGAACTTTTCGTGGAGCATATCCAGGTCTATGCCTTGTTAAGGCAGAAGCAGCCATGGAGCCTGGTCCAGCCAGGCCTGGATCCTCAGTGTCTCTGCATGCCCTGGCCCTGAGCCTGGACGCTGCTGGACGCTGTGGGTTTGTGCTCCCTGGAAATGAAGGACACACTAACACAGTCTAAAGGAACAAAGGAAAAGGAGTGTGCAGCACAGTGCGAACCAGGGAAGTGCGAAGGAACCCATGAGAGATGTTTCAACTACTAGCGTTGGCAAAGGAGCTCTGGTGATGTAGTAGCCACACCTTGGGCTGTAGTCCTCATGGTTAGCAGTTCAAAACCACAAGCAGCTCCATGAGAGAAAAACAGGGCTTTCTATTCCTGTAAGCAGTTACAGTCTCAGAAACACACAGGGGTCACTGTGAGTCAGAATAAGTTTTGAGCTTTGGAAAACATTTTAAGGTTTGCTAATTCCCACTGTGGGAAAAGAGGCTTCCTCACTCACTGCTTCTGGAAGTGCAAATGATCAAATATAGCATGCCCAGTTAGCTCCATGAACCTTTTCACATATCAATGCTTTGTGCAAAAATACTCAGTGCAGCATCATTTCTAATAGCATAATCTAAACAAAGAAGAAACCTGAAATGCCTTAAATGTCCTTCAGTAAGGAATACTTCACATGGATTGTACCTATACCATGGAATATTCTATGGCCATGTAAAAACGTGAACACTCTGAATCAATATTGATGTTACTAAAAGACATTCTTGAAAAGGAAGAGTCACCGAGAACAAGTGTGATGCCCTGCAGGTGCTCTGGCAGGCGCCCCACAAAAGTGTTACGAGTACTTTGCAGGAAGTGCAGGATAGTATTGCTTTACAGTGGGCAAGTGAATTGATTTTCTTTTCCCTCTGTTGGAATTTTTTCCATAATGAGCATATATTCGTATATTGTTATAAACACACACTATGATTGTGCATGGACTATTCATTCAAGTAGATATGCAAATCCTTAGTATAAAAAGTCTCTGAGAGGGGTTCCCTCTGCTGCAGAGGACAATTAATCTCCTTTTGAGGGACACCTGATTCCTCCTTGAGGCCATCTCCCAGCAGCAGTTGGTCGCCCAGGGAGAGAGTGGACCTCACATCCGCAGCCCTATGCACAGAGACCCATCTTCACGTGCACCTCCATACGATGATACTCCTTAGGGTGTGCAGTGAGGAACCTCCAGGAGCAGGGTCTATGATCAACCACAAATGCCATCTAGGAATCACTGACATTTCTGGTCTCGTGTCCCTCACTCAGACACTGTTTTTTAAACAGCCCTGCAGAACGAAGGTCTTGGGTGAGCAAAAATCATGCAGTGAACATGTACTGAATATCCAATTATAGGATTCTGTAGGCTCACCAGATCCCATGTGGCATGGTTAGTTGTTCATCGTTGGGCTGCTAACGGCAAGGTCAGCAGTTCAAAGCTGCCAGCCACTCTGCAGGAGAAAGACTGGCCTTTCTATTCCCCTAAATAGTTCCAGTCTCAGAAATCCCCCTGGCTGTTCTACACTGTTCTGTGAGTCAGAACTGACTCAATGGCAGTGAATTCAGAGTTTGATGGGGTGTCATGCTAAATGTTATAAGGTGGATGAACTGTTTTAATCCACAGAAACACGTCTTGAAGTAGATACTCTTAATATTCTCCTTTTACAAAGAAGAAAACTATTGCATAAGCAGCTGCTAAGTAATTTACCAGGGTCACACCAATGGGAAGTGGAAGAGGCAGGATTCAACCCCAGCTGACTCGCTCCACTCTCACTCAGCAGGCACGAGGCGCGGAGCCCAGCACTATGGATCCAATGATGAATAAAGGGAGTCTCTGCTCTGCAAGAGCTGAGATGGGCTGAGGTGACAGCACCAGCTCCCGAGCACTTACAGCTGCGGCTGATTGAGATGTGCTCTGAAGGCTTCACTAGAAGAGGATTGTGCAAGAACATGCTCAGAATTTTTATTCTGGTGACATGTCAAATCGATGATATTTTAAATAGATTGGATTAATAAAATATATTATTAAAGCTAACGTGTTTGTTTTATTTTTTAACGTGGCTCCGAGAAATGTTTCTATTGCCTATGTGATGTGCATTTCTTTTGGATAGTGCTGGTCTACTCCCTGGTGCAGGAAAGCACACACAGAAGTGACAACAGCAGCCTGGCGGGGAAGGAGCTGTAGACAGAGCATCAAGCACACTCCGAGGAGTGGTGACGGAGCACCGCTGGGTAGGGCGGCAGGAGCTGGAGGACAGAGCACCCAAGGAACAGAAGGAGCACCACTGGGCTGGGCAGTGAGAATGGATGCACTCACATGCTGTAGAGAGTGTGTAATGACAAAGACCTCAATGCTCCACCTTCTAAAATAGGGATGGACTAAGGTGACATAGCCCAGGACGAATCAGTTCACTGTGTCTTGAACTCTGTGAGATTATTTCCTCCATACAGTGAAGGAGTTGAGAAGAATCCTTTTTAGTTTCTACTGTCTCTGACTTGCTGTGTTCAAGTTGATGCCGACTCATAGTGACCCAATAGAACATGATAGAACTAACCCTGTGGGTTTCAAAGATCATACATTTTTATAGGAGTAGAAAGCCTCATCTTTCTCCCGAAGTTCGTGGTTTTGAACTGCTGACCTTGTGCTTAGCATCCCAATGTGAAATCCACAATGACACCAGGACTACGTGTCAGAATCCACTTGGTGGCAGTGAGTTCAGTCTTGGACCATTGCTGAGCCCTAGTTACATAGTGGATTAAGCATTGGGTTTTGAATTGCAAAGTCATCCATTCAAACCTACCCGATGATCTTCAAAGATGAGATCTTTTGCTTCCATAAAGATATAGACTCTCTATTCTGTCCTACAAGAGTCCTGGTGGCACAGTAGTTATGCATTGGGCTGCTCACTGCAAGCTTAGCAGTTTGAAACCACCAGCCACTCTTTGGGGAAAAAGTAGAGACTTCCTGTTACAGTCTCGCAAACCCGCGGGGGCAATTCTACCCTGTCCTGCAGGGTCCCTATGAGTCATGTTCAACTAGAAGACAAATCTCTCATTCTCTCTCATTCATTCATTCTCTCTCTCTCTCTCTCTCTCTCTCTCTCTCTCTCACCATCTCTAGGCAGGGGGAGTACCCACTGTTATAAATTTAATTCTGACTCAATTAAACCTGCTCCTTTTGGTTTCCAAGGCTATAGATCTTTAAGGGATTTATCTCTTACAGAGCAGCTTTGAAGTTCAAACTGCTGACTCATAACCCACTACAATATAGAGCTCCAAGCAAGGGCAAAAACTCATTACCATGGCATCAGTGCCAACTCACAGTGACCCTATAGGACAAGGCAGAACTGTCCCTGTGAGTTTCTGAGACAGCAACTGTTTATAGAAGCAGAAATTCACATCTTTCTCCAGAGGAGTGGGCCGGTGGTTTCAAACTACTGACCTTGCAGATTTCAGCCCAATGTGTAACCACTGCAAGGACAGAGTACCAAGACACAAAGTAAAAACAGGCTTACGTGGACTTACTTACTAGTTTGTAGTGAATTCCTTTACATGGGTTTCATCGACTTACCTTACTTGCTGGGGACTCCCTCTCTGCAAGGGTGTGAATGTGAACAGAGGCTCTGGTTCTGCAGGAAGGTTTCTGTGGGGCTGGGAGAGAGATATATGGAAAACTGTGAAATTGTCCTCTCCAGAGAGCAAGTCAGCACCACGAAGCCCACGCTTACCTTGTTTACCAGTTACCCAACACTCTCTCTAAGTTTATAATGCCGTGCGTGAGGGAGGGGAGCCCGGAGGAAATGCATAAACCTCACTCAAGACTAATACTGCAGATTCATAGATGGCCCTGTTCTGAATATGGAGCTTTCTGGTGGGTGGTAAAGTCATTTCTAGCAGAATGTATTAGGATAACATCCAGCCCCTAATTCATGTAGAGGAAACCATTTTTTCTCCCTGTGCATATAATAGTGTTGTTGTTAAGTGCCAGTAAATCAATTGTCTACTCATCAGGACCCCATGTGCTAGAGAGGGATGACTCAGAAGATATCTAGGCTGTGAACTTCCTGGGAGCAGAGCAGCCAGTCTCTCTCCAGCAGAGCTGCCAGCCTTTCAGTGATCAGCTGAGCTCTTCTCCATCCTTCATATTTACTGCCGGACAAAAGAGCTTCTTCTTCCTGTTAGGAGGTCCTGGGGAGAAACTATAGACATCTCTCCTTCCCTACAGCTCCCCACTTCAGGGAGAACAAAAGAATGATCCAACTGCCATTATCAAACCAAATTGCTACAAAAAAAACCAAAACAAACAAATTCTAGCCCCAATTTAAGAACAATTAGTTCTTATGACATGGCCCTTCGTTATGCTTGACCTCATGAAGAGACCACTGAAGATATAGGTGCTATAACAAAGTGTGATAAAGAAACTAGAGGGTGCCCATTTATCAGGAAAAAAAATAGCATCTGGGGTGTTAAGGGCTTGTTTTCAAACAAGCAACCTTTTTTTTTTTTTTTTTTAACCATCTGAGGTAGTTAGTTTATTGTGTCAACCTGGCCCATAAACACATGTGGGGCAAGCAACCTTCTAAGGGAGGTATCAACTAAGGCTACATAGAAGAAGCACACCAGCCTGTGTGATCCAAGGATTGTAAATAATATAGCCCAAATGTAAAGCAGAGAAAAGCATCAGAGCTCTTAAATTGTGAACACCCGGTTTGTAGAAGGTTATGGAGGAGAGTGGAAACCCTAAATCCATTTGCAGGGTCCACACAAGGATTAAACATCCAATCATAGTTGAGGGATGTGAATAGCCTTGATATCAGACAGAAAGCATTATATAGTCTATGATGGTGGGTGTAGTTAGGTCAAAATGCAATATCTTATAATTTTATCCTACTCTTGACCCATTTTAAAACTGTTTTAGTTTTTTTAAAAAGTGACGGGGAAATACATGTGGACTAAAATATGGTGAATACCCTTAGTCATGGACCAGGGACATGAACAGCCTTGTTAACACGCTGAATGCATTTGAAAGTGGATTGTTGCAGATGCAGTTAGGTTACAATTTGCAACCCTACCATTTGATCTCCCTTATGATCCATTTAAATTTGCTCTAGTTTTTAATATTTTCTACTTGCTTTTAGATTGAGATTTTTATCTCTTTTACTTGATTATTGTTGTTAGCTTTTCTTGTTGTTGTTTGTTTGTTTTAGTGTTTTTCTGTATATGAATTCCAGGATGGTTAGATCTATAGAGATAGCTGGTGCCTTAATGGTTCCTAGTGTAGTGGTTATGAACTGGGTGCAATTTGCATGGTGGGCAGTTCAAAACTCCACAGGAGAAAGACTGAGCTTTCTACTCCTGTAAATTGTTACAGTCTCGGAAACCCCCAAGGGGTTGCTATGAGTCAGTGTTGATTCGGCACCAGGGAGGGAGTGTGAGTGAGTAGGGTATGGCACAGGAGGTTGGGGGCACTGGGAAGCTAATAACACTGAATACAATAATGAAGAAAATGTTCTAAAACTGATGGTGGTGGTTATTGTACAGCTCTTCTTGATGTGATTGGGCTATTGAATTGTATGATATATGAACTAGATGCCAATAAAATGGTTAGAAAATAAAGATCATGAATGGGGTAGGGGGTGGGGAGGGGGGAGAAAGAAAGAAACCAAACTCACTCCCATCAAGTCAATGGAAATTCATAGCGACCCTGGTGGGACAGTGTAGAAGTGCCCCCTGGGAGTTTCTGAGCCAGCAACCATTTACACACATAGAAGTCCTGTCTTTCCTCTGAGGAGCTATTGGTAGTTAACTGATCTTGCAGTTAGCCACCCAACGAGCAACCAACCAAGGCTCCTACATTTCTACGGGGATGAGATGAAAGTTGTGCTCTCTGACTGGTGAGGCTCGAAGTAAAACAGTCCATGGCCCACAACACAGGGCCAACATTGGTTAAAGACCCAGCTATCCTCATGGACTAGTTCCATGACCAAGATTTGGAGGAATGGGAGAGTAGGGTCATTTGACCCCTAGTGGAAACTGTATTCTCAGGTCCAGCTTTGCCAATACCTGAGTGCCTATTCTCACCTGCTTGACACCAGTGTGTCTACTCCTCAACCCCCAGCGGCAGTGTCGACGCTCTCACTCCCACTTACTGTGGTGATGGCCCTGGTCAAGAGACACCTTCTAAGCCAGTGTTCTGATTTATAAATATGTGGATAATACATTTATTGTGACATTCAAATGAGATTGCATTTGTACATAGACGCCCAGTACACGGAGAACAGAAAGTAGGTGTAAATCCATTTAAACCATCCACCTCCACCCTGTCTAGAAAATGCAATAAATCTTCCTCCACTTTCTCCACAGAGAGGCTTGGCTCCAGACTCATACAGTCATGATCATTTTTCAGACCTGTCCTTATCGAGACCATACTTCCTCTACCAGATCCAAGTCCCACCAATAACTAGGGACCTGATGACAAACTGGGCATCAGACTAAGGACTGGGTTGGAGACATAGGAGCACAAACTAAAACAAGAAGTAGCCTGCCCTCTTGAAGTGTACCAACGGGTGGGAAAGGCTAAAGCAGAAAGCAAAAGTCACTAAGTCCTAAACAAGAAGTAGACACAATGCTGTGAGTGCAAAACTGAAGGCGATTTGTTTGGGTGGGGAAGTAGGCTCCTTATGAGAGGGGCTCAAAGGGTGAGTAGCATTTTATTTATTGGAGAACTGGGAATAGGCGCTCTAGGTCAAAGGAACAACACACAAGGAACGCCAGAAAAGAGACCTGGGTGACACAAAAAGTTACGTCCATAGCTACTAACTGAAAAGTTGGCGAATTCAGTTCACCAGAGGCTCCTCCGAACAAAGACCTGGTGACCTACGTCACAAAGGTCAGCCATTGAAATCCCTATGGAGCAGAGTTCTATTCAGCAGCATAGGAGGTTGCTGTGAGTCAAGATCAACTTAATGGCAACTGGCAGGTATGCGGTTTGGGGAGACAGAGCAAGAAATGGGTCTGGGAAGGTGTCTTGAAGCCAAGGCATGGATAGCCTGGAGTACCCTAGTCAAGGCTGGATTGTATTCTGAATTCAGTGTGCAATCACTGATTCATTTTAGGAAAGAAATAGCATGGGTCTACCTGTGTTTTAAACAAGCACTATCCCGTGATGTCGGAGGCGAGCCAGAGAGCTGAGGTGTTGGACCTGGGAAAGAAGTTGAAGAGAAATAACCTGCCTGGTGGAATGGCAAGAACATAAAAGACTTCATGAAGGTCAGATGCATTTCTGCGGGAGAACCACCAGAACCCAATACTAGATAGGATCTGAGTGACAGTAAGAAAGAACCGAAGATGATTCGGAAGTTTCTGGTCCGAGGCTGTGAAAGATGGAGGTGCCATCGACCAAGGTAACAACACCAGGCAAGTGGAGATGAGGAGAAAGGGCCATGCTCAATCTGGGAGCTGTTGAAGGGAAGGAATAACTGCCAAATCCTAGGCTCAACCTAGGATTGTAAACTGAGTGAAGGGCAACTGAGTGAAGGGCAGTTGATGAGGAAGAAGAATGTACTCATAATTCCTTGTGATATACATTAGAAGTTTTGATTCAATGCCTGTGTCTGTAATCTCATTTTAGAGGGAATTCTTTGCTATACTAGTGAATAAGATGAAGGGTGAGTCAAGTCCTCACCTTAGTAAAGGGTGGGAACCAAGCCATACCCTTTATTTCCATTGGACATCTTTAGACTATACTCTGAACACACTGTTGTTGAGTTGATTCTGACCCCTGAGGACAGGGTGGAATTGCCCGTGTGGGTTTCTGAGACTGTAACTCTCCACAGAAGGAGAAAGTCTCAGCTCTCTCCCTCGGAACAGCTGGTGATTTCGAACTGCTGACCATGCAGAACACAGCCCAACATTTAACCACTCTGCCACCAGAGCTCCCTGGACTCTAGTGGGTGTGATTTAAAACACATCTTTCATTTTTCTTGGAGGTATGGTCAACTAAAAGACAAAGGCACACCTCGCCCATCAAAGTCATTTCTCTCTGTATACAAAAGACGTCTTGGACGCAGACAGAACGCCCAGAGCCATTGGAACAGCACATTCCAGATCTCTGTCTGAAGTGGTGGAGGCACCATGGACTATGGCATGGAGACTCAGAGGAGCAGTGCTGAGGCTATGGGCTACCTTCCTCTTGTCCAAGACTCAGGAACTGTGGGATATAGCAACAGATGGGCTTCCTGGTCCACAGAGACAGAAGCTAAGAGATCACATCACTTAGAGACTGAGGACCAAAGAGAGACTTGGCTGCTGGCTGAGGAGAGATGTTGCTGTGGGTCAATATCCTTACTAGTTCTGGATCCTCACGTATGGTAACCTATTACCTTTCCTAACACATTCCCTTAAGTATCAGTATTGTCTGTGAGTTCAGTGCGGCCATTGCAACAAACTATCAAACCCAGAAATAGAAGTGGAGTGCCGTGGGAGGCACTGCTGGTGTCATAAGCAAAGAAGGATGGAGCGTGGAGGCTTGTCTGACCCCTAACTCATGGCAATAGGGAAGCCAGAGGAGGTCAGATAAGGCCTCCTGTGACACTTACTGCACGCCCCCTCCTTTTGTTTCTCCCCCATTAAAACGAAAAAGAACGTTGTGCAACTGACTGCAATAAAAGTGGGAGTACACTTGTGCTCCATAGCGTTTTCCATAGCTGAGTCCCCTCCCACCCCAGCCCCTCCAGGCCTTTCTTGCTATGTCCGCCTCAAACCTGCAGCCTTTGGGTGAGGAGCTGAGCGCAGTGATGGTGTAAACCACTTGGGACTTTGCCCCACATGAATGCTCTGACAGCGTCAAGGTGAAGCATTCTGAATAAACAGGAACACCTTCCACCCTCCCCCGGAAATGCTCCCACCACCTCCCATCTTCAGTAAAAGGTGACTCTGCCCTCAATCACGCCACTACCACCCCAGTGACCCTCACTACTGAATGTACCTCCCTCGGCAGACCCACAGCCTTATGCAATAGCAACGACAGACTCCAAATGCCTGCTGCCAAAGAACTAATAAAACTGTGAACCCAGCGAGTCTGTGACAGCAGGGGACAGAACACCTGCCCTTTCACTACTGTCTATTTGCAACCGGTTGTTGGTCTGCGCTGAGCGTCAGCTTTGCACCGCAGCCTCACTTGTTATGTCGGCAAACCGTGGGAGCTTCCTAAGATAAAAGGACGCTTTGGACTGCTGACAGCACTATTAGGAGCTTGAATCTTTTTGGGACTTTGGGAAGGTCCATTGCCCAACCATTAATCCAAATTTATTTCAAAACAGCCTAAACAATGACTCCTGGTCTTCCCAGGGTGACCAAACAGTTTGCGGCATGCCAAGACGCTGCGCACATCATCAGCACGACCCGCTATTTCGGTCCTGAAGGAGAATTTGGATTCGGTTGGGGGTGAGTTTTGCAGACATGCGGCTTTCCTAGATCTGGGGGTGAGCAATCATTGCCATGCAGCATGGGACGAGGGGCTGGCCGATTGGGCCTGCAGATTGCACTTCGCGGTTCGGAAATGGGATTCGGGTGTCGAGTGCAGATAATTGAATCTCGGGCTGGTGATTGAGGATCAGGCCGGCGCTCAGAGTCATCATTTCGAACATCAGCGATCATTGTCCTGTGCCTGTGAGGCAGCTGCGGAACCCACTCAAGCGCACAGAGGTGCTAGTACTTCAAGCACGTCTCCCCCCACCTTCCTGGGAGTTTACCCTCCCCCTGCCCCCCTCTCCTAGACCCTCTGAATTAAAACTTGACCCAGCACCTGGAATTTGCTTAATTCCCCTTTGGTCACTTAAGCTCCCAGCCTAAATGGGGAAAATCCTCAAAGCCAGACCTGGTGGCTTCCTACGGGTACCTGCATAGCATGTGTTCAGAGTGTGAGAGAGGCAAAAATACTAGAGTATTCTCAGCCTGCTCGGCTTTCAGAGAAGCCTGGGCCTGGGTGTGGGGGTGGAAGGAGCAAGAAGCTATTTGGGAAGGCAGAATAAACCCCAAAGGCAGATGTTTATGGGCAGCGCTGGGACTGGGGTGAGGCGAGCAAGGAGGTTGCCATGGTAAGTTCTTAGCAAGTAGATTCAACTCCCGGATCCCCTGTGTGTGTAGAACTGCGTCCCTCTGTGACTTTCCAGCAGCACATCAGGAAGCCAGGCTTCCAAGTCATCTCTGGGTGGGTTTGAACACCAACCTTTCAGCTGGTCCTCAAGTGCTTAACCGTTTATACCATACAAGCACTCCCAGGGCAGAATCCCTCACTTTCTGGCAAATGCCCATTCCAGGTGGTGTGCCTTGGAGAGAACTGAGGCCAGGAAACGAGCCTCCAGGGCGAATGAGACACAAAGACTGAGGTATTTTAAGGAGGATTTTTAGGAAGTTCTGCCTCATAGTTGTATGACAAAATTTGACTCCTTCGCCTCAGTTCTCTCTTTGCTGCCTCTTCAAGAAACTTCAGTAAATATGTGTGCCAAGGGGAGATGGTAGGTGGGTAGGTGGTAGGGAGGGAGGGAGGCAGATAGCTAATCCTTTGGGACAGTGTCCTGCCTAGTTCTGCTGTTACCACACCTATGCTCACACAGCTTCACGCCCAAAGACAGGCTCCACCGTGCAGGGGGGGCCACCGTGGGCGCGCTCACACAGAGATTCAGGGACTCTGGCTTGGGGCCCTGGTTATGCCAGGCAGCTTCAGGACATCCCCGCTCACAAAGGCCTCCCTCGGCCCGCCCCTCTCCGCCCTTTGCCCACCCCCACCCCCGCTGCTCTTTTTCCTGGGCTCCCACCTGCAGCCAGGCGCAGTCCCTGCGGGTCTCCACCCCCACGATGGTCACCCTGCTCGGTCTAGAGTGGCCGGGCGGCCCCCGGGCTCTGCTCCCCCATCCAAACCTCTTTCTGCAGAAAGGTAGCCGCAACCTCTGCACATAGGGCTGCCTCCTCTCCCCAAGGGGAGCAAGCAGTGCACCCTGCTTTCTCCGGGGGGGCTTTGCGGTCGACATCACTAGCACCCTACATGCTGAGAGCCCAGCTGGGACAGCGGGCGCCCAGCTGCCAGCCTCCGTGGTGCCATGCCGGGCACGGAGCAGCCTTCCCTGTGGCGCCCACGGGCTGGCCCACTCCGGAAAGTCGGGAATGCATCTTTGCCTTTGCGTCCCCGGAGGCCTCACGGTGCTGGGGCGAACCAGGGGAAAGTAGGTCATCCGTAAGCTACACGAGCAGCCCCCCCCGCAGAAGGCAGCCTGCCTGCGGGGTTCCGGGCCCACCGTGCCAGCCCCTACAGCCGGGAGCGGGCGTGCGGGCGTGCGGCAGCCCGAGGGGGGCAGACGGCTCAGCGGAAGCCCGAGGCCGGCCGGCCGCAGCCCGGGGTTCCCCGGCCTCCCGCCCTGCGGCGGCCGAGGAAGGCGGTCCCTGGCCGGCGTGCAGCCCGGGGCTCCGAGCCTGGCGGGAGGTGCGTCACCGCGGGGCTGCGCCGGCGCTCCCGGGGGCAGCAGGGGAGGCGCGGCAAGCTAAGGGTTTCGGGTCTCGGCGGCGCGCGCTGCTAACACCCAGCGCCA
>NW_022107407.1:10399226-10413546 GCF_000313985.2 Echinops telfairi | reverse complement strand
GGGCGTGGGCCGAGAAGGGCAGGGGCGCGGTCCGGGCGCGCGCCCACTTGCTGAGCTGCTGTGCCCCCTCGTGGGGGAAGGGCGCAGCGCCCCGAATCTGCTTCTGTACCTTCCCTCTGGGGCCGCACTCCAGCCCCAGGATCGCCTCTCTGCGCTCTTTTTCTACTCTGCCAAGTCAGTCTCAAGCCGCTTAACCCCGCAGACGGAAACAGACCCGTGGGCTTCCAGCCTTAGCAAATTGAGGATCAGATCAAGGTCTGCCGCCGCCGCCGCCGCCGCCGCCGCCGCCGCCGCCGCCGAAGCATCTGCATAGCTCACTCGGCCTGGAACCTTCCATTTTCTGAGTACTTGCATCCATGATCTCATTTCCTCTTCAGAGCAATCCGGTCACGTAGCCCTATTATCACCATTTTGAAGATGGAGAAATGAAGTTGAGAGAGCGAGAGAAGGAGGGGGGGAGAGAGAGGGAGAGAGAACAAACCTCTCCAAGGTTACCTTCTAATTGGCCCTCTTTGACTCCAACCAGGGCTTTTCCCTCTGCTGTTGCCATTCCCAGGAACACTGACACCGTTTTTTGTTTAATTCCAACGGGAAAGGACCATTTCTCTGGTGCTTTTGATTCTCATCCGATTGTCTACCTGCCAGAAATACTGTGTCAACAAAGAAAAAAAATTTTTTTATTTGCCTGTTTTATAATTATTTGCCTCTTTTGACTTAACTTAAAAGTCGAAGAGAATTAAAATGTATTTTATTTGAAAGATTTTTTTTAAGCAAGAGAATCCTGGATCTAGGGATCTCTGGCCTGGTCCTGGAGTTAGTAAGCCAGTGTGGGTGGGAGGTTGGCACCCATGAAGAACCCTCACCCAACAGTTTGTCCTGAGTGTTTACTGTCACCCCAGAATCCACTGCGATGGAGCCAGTCTAACTCCCACGACCCTATCTACTATAGATATAGTATGTAGGGTTTCTGAGTCTATAATTCTTTCCCGCAGCAGATCTCCCCCAAATGGCTGATGGGTTTGGACTGCTGACTTTGCAGTTAGCAGTCTAACACTTAACCCACAGGGTTGTCAGGGCTCTGGTTTTCTGTCCTAAGAACTCCAAAAGTCCAGTTTTTGCTTATTGTGGTTTTAATATGGGAGAGATGTAGTTGTTAGATGCCAGGAAGTCTGCCCCAAGCTCATAGGAACCCAAAAACTAGGTTGTTGTCGCTGTGCTGTTGCTATCGATGCTGTGTGCTGTGAAGTCAATCCCATCCCTCACGGGCCCAGTATGACAGAGTAGCACCGCCGGCTTGGTTTCCTAGGCTATGAATGGAACGTCCTCCCAGGGTTTCATTGGACAGATGTGAAACCCGAGTCTCTAGGATGGCAAGTGGGAATTTCACCGCGGAACCACCAACAAATGCCCACATTTCACACGGACCCATCGCAGAGACTTGATGAAAGGAAGGAAATCACCCATGTAAAGCACCTAGGACAGTACCCAGCTCAGCTCTTCTAGACTATGCAGGCCGTAGAATCTCACAGGCTTCAGCCACTGTTATGCTAAAGATGGTCCACTGAAGTTCCACAAATGTCTACTTCTTAAGAAGTTTAATGCTGGTTTATTTCATTATTTTTATGGCAACTTATGTTAGTCTGGGTAGACTAGAGAAACAAATTCATAGAGACACGCATGTGTAAGAAAGAGCTTTATATAAAAGGTGTAATTGTACATTAAGAAAACAGCCCAATCCAGATCAAGTCCGTAAGTCTAATATTAGCCCATATGTCCAATACTAGTCCATAAATTCCTCTTTAGACTCATGATGCAATAATGCCGAATGCAGGTCAGTGGGTGGAAAGTCTTGTGGATCCAGTGGCAGTAGAAGCTCTCAGCGCTGGTAGGGGTCTCCACATGGTTCCTCCACCTCTCAGAGCTCTAGCGTAGCTCCATGTGTCTTGTCAGAAGGAATGTCTTGCAGGAAAGTGAGCATGTGTCACGCCTCCAGCGAGTCATTTATCTCTTAGCACCTCCAAATGAGGTCTTAAAGCTGCAACCCGATTGACAAGCTAAACTCCACCCTTTCACAAATGAATCTCAGATTGGCAGCAGATTATGTAACATACTTGAATTTGTATGTCTTTACCCCGTCCCCTAAAAGATCTTCACGTATTATTATTTGGTTTGACATAGGAGAATACATAAATATAGAGAGCAGAAGAATATAAAGTTTACAGAGTAATTTGCCATTCATTTTCTTATATGGTATTTCATTTGATCATCATAACAACTTTGCAGAGTTGGTTTTATTCATCTCCATTTTATAACTTGGACTACAAAGATCAGAGAAGTGAAATAACTTTTCCTAGGTTTCACAACTGAAAAGTAGAAGAGGATTATGGTAGTGACATAATTTTACGTCAACTTGATAAATAAATGTAGGGGTGGAGTCTAGCCTGTCAATCAGGTCACAGCCTGATGATGCCTCCTTGTGGGCATGGCTTTCTCATGAGGATTCTGGAAACTTCTCTCTCTGCTTCACCTTCCTGTTGAGGAGCCACACTCAAAGAGCTGGAGGACCCAGGCTGAGATGCTTCCACAGGCATTGGATCCACAAGACTTTCCACCCACGGCCTGTGGTCTTCCTGCATTCAGCATCATTGCATAAGCTGTGTGAGTCTGAAGAGGAATTTATGGACTAGTCTCAAATATATGGACTAATATTAGACTTATGGACTTGATCTAGAGAAATGAAATCTAGAGAAACAAAAGGCAATTAATGAAGATGACCCAAACCCAATGGTTCACACACAAGAAGCAGACCCTGAACTACCAGTGAGATAATTTTTAGTGCTGTACAGGAAAATAGGGGGTTAATCCTGAAAACTAATGAACAAAATAGAGATGCTAGAATCCTCACACCAAAGGGAAGTCCAGGAGCTAAGGAATAACATAGGAGAAATAGATAAAAAGATGAATGATTTCAGCAATAGAATAAAAGAAATGGAAAACTGAATCAGTGATCTTGAAGATAACCAAAGAGAATTCATCAAACAAGAGAAAGTCAAACAAAAAGTCAAAATAATCTGAAGAAAACCTGAGGAGAATGTGGGATTCCATGAAGCAAAACAATATTTGAATTATTGAACATGAAGAAATAAGCCTACAGTTAAAATAGTAAGGGACTTCTTGGAAGAAAATTTCCCCAATACCGCAAAAGAGCAGCCAATAACCATTTAAGAAGCAGAGAGAACACCAATTATCTTACACCTCCCAACAACACATTAAAACATATTAGTCAAATTATCTGGCTTCAAGTGAAAGTAGAGTCATGAGGTCAACTAGGGAGAAGAAAGCAGTCACTTAAAAAAATAAACATGAAGTTAAGCTCAGACCTCCCTACAGAGACAATGCAGGAAAGAAGAAATTGGAGCAATATTTGAAGGGAGTGCCCAAAAGTTAAAAAGCAGATTCTTTTTGTCAAAGCTATGTATTTAAATTTTTTTTACAAAGCAATTTTATCGCCTTCAAAGTATACTCTCCATTACACTTAATACATTTGTCAAATCTGTGATTCCATTCTTGGAAACATTTTCATCTGTTTGGATGGCTGACAGCACCTCCCTAGTTTTTTATCTTGACCTCTTCTACAGCACCAAATCGCTGTCCTTTCATGTCCCTCTTCATTCAAGAAAAAAAAAGGTGGCTGAGTTAGTTTATTGTGCCAACCTGGCCGAAAAACACATATGGTGTTAATTGAAGGGCAGAGGGATAAATGGCCCAGTGAGCCTCGCCTTTGGAGTTCTCAGGTCTCTTGCTTTGTGCTGGTCGCACCAGGGTGCAGCTGCCTTAGCAGTTCCCTGCTTCAGCCTGCAAGGCTGACTTCCTGCAAGACATCCCTGAGGAAAAGCCACATGGCCCTACCCCAATGCAGCCTGGGTGCTGGAGCAGCGCTGAGATGCTTACGCATTCACTGACTCGGCATTCCTCCTGCAGTTGGCATCATTGCATCTGTTTTGTGAGATGGAGAGGGACTTTGTGGATTGGTGTTGGACATATGGGTTAATGTTAGACTTGTGGACTTGTGCAGCACTGGGTTGCGATGTTTTCTTGATGCACAATTAACCTTTATATAAAACTCTCTCTTATGCATGAGTTTCTGTGGATTTGTTTCTCTAAAGTACCCAGACTAGCACAGTTGCACAGAGTGAGGTCAGGTGAGTAAGGTGTGGGGGGTAAGAGAAGCATGTTGCTTTTTGCCAAAAACTGGTGCACTGGGATGGCTGCGTGAACAAGTGCATATTGTAATGATTGCAAAACCCGTCACCCACCTGCCACAAATCAGGCTTTTTTTGTTATGCCGTGTGTTATGCAATCTTTTCAGAACATCTTAATAGAAAGCTTAACAATCTGACCTGGTGGAACAAATTTCAAATGCACTACGAATTGACATTTTTATCCACTTGGGAAATTGGCAGATGTCCATAATGAGGTTTGTCATCAATTAACATTTCACCTTTTTTGAAACAAGAAAACCACTCATAAGTTTTCCCATAGCACTGTCCTTGTAAGCTGTGTTCAACATCACAGTTTCTGTGGCATTTTTCCCAAGCAGGAAACAAAATTTCTCATCCACATGCTGTTCTCCTAAATCAGCCATCATGATAAGCAAGGTTCAAGCAAAACTGCTTTTACAAAGAAAATTCACTGTGACCAGAGAGAACCTTCCCAGGTGACACCACTGGGTGTACCAACTCAGAGTGAGTTGTTTGATGCTTGCCTTGTGGGAAAAATATATACTATTAAAGCTCCACCTAGTGGATCATTTTCCCCTTCTTTTTTGTGGGGTTTCCCCTCATATTCCTAAAGTTGAGAGACAACAACTGCAATCCAAGAATTCTTTAACCAGCAAAGCTCTCCATCAACTTTGAAGGAGAAATAAAAATTTTCTCAAATAAGGAAACATTTAGAGAATTTGTGAAAACAAAACCACCATTACAAAAAATACTTTTCAGTTCTATATGGGCAGAAAACCAACAATTGAAGTACACAAACATGGGACCACCAAGAAACCAACACACTGAAAACAGTACCCAAAACATTACAGATCCAATAAGAAGAAACTTTCCTCTCTCACACGCGATCCTATAAAGGAGATGATAGAAAAATATCAAACACAAATAGTATGAGATTAGAGCAGCTAATCTATATTTAGATTTAATTACAAAGAATGTTAATGGTTTAAGCGCATCTATTAAAAGGCAGAGTAGCAGACTGGATTAGACAACAAAATCCATCAATTTGCTGCCTTCAATAGACAAATCTTAAACTCACAGACAAAAATAGACTGAGAGTCAAAGGATGGTGAAAATGTTGCCAAGCAAATGGCAATTCAAACAAAACAAAATAGGGGTGGCAATACTAATCTGAAAAAAACAGACATCAAGGTACATGACATAATGAGAGATTAGAATGGGCATTACAGAATGCTCAAGGAATCATTAGACCAAGAACCCATAAACATAATAAATACATATGCACCCAATGAAAGACCCTCAAAATTTGTCAGCCAAGTTCTTAAAGAGATAAAAAGAGAAATCACTGAATCAACACAAATGGAAGGTGATTTCAGTACACCACTCCCAAAGAAAGATAAACAGGTAAAAAGCTCAATAAAGAAACTGCAGAGCTGCAGCACTGCAGACAGTGTGGGAAATGTGCCCAAGGCAAAACACTATGGGCGTGCAACAGAACAGCAAGGGGAACAGAGCAATGAAGTCCCCAGGGAACACCAAAAATAGACTTTGGGGCCAGGGCATGGTGCCCCATCAGACTTGACTGGAAACACTCCTAAAGGCCAACAAACAGTCCTTGAACTATCTACAGGCTTTTGTTTGTTTGTTTGTTTGTTTGTTTTGCTCTGTCTTGTTTTTGTTCATGTTATTATCTCCACAGGTCTGTCTAAATAAGATAGGCTGGATGAACAATGGAGGAGAAAACAATTGTACCGATGGTTCTGGGGGGCATGGGAGAAGGGGAGGTGGGGGGAAAGGAAGTGGTGTTAACAAACCCAGGGACAAGGGAACAACAAGTGATCCAAAATCAGTGGTGAGGAGGGTGTAGGCAGGCAGCCTGGTAGGGCTTGATCAAGGGCAATGTAACCGAGATAAATTACTGAAACCCAAATGAAGGCTGAGCATGATAGTGGGACAAGAGGAAAGTAAAAGGAAATAGAGGAAAGAACTAGGAGGCAAAGGGCACTTATAGAGATCTAAATAAAGGCATGTACATATGTAAATATATTTATATATGAAGGTGGAAAAATAGATCTATGTACATATATTTATAGGTTTAGTATTAAGGTAGCAGATGTAAATTGGGCCTCCACTCAAGTATTCCCTCAATGCAAGAATACTTTGTTCTATTAAAACTGGCATTCCATGATGCTCACCTTACTGATACGATTGCTGATGACAAATGTATGCATAAGCAAATGTGATGAGGAAAGCTGATGGTGCCAGGCTATCAAAAGATTAAGTGTCTGGTGTTTTAAAGGCTTGAAGGTAAACAAACGGCCATCTAGCTCACAAGCAATAAAGCCCACATGGAAGAAACACACTAGCCTGTGTGATCATGAAGTGTAGAAGGGATCAGGTATCAGCCATCAAAGAACAAAAAATCAAATCATTGTGAATGAGGGTGAGTGCAGATTGGGGACCCAAGACCCATCTGTAGGCAACTGGACATCCCTTTACAGAAGGGTCACAGGGAGAAGACAAGCCAGTCAGTGCAGTGTAGCAACAATGAAATATACAACTTTCCTCTAGTTCCTAAATGCTTCCTCCTCCCCCCACCCACCCACCACCACTATCATGATCGCAATTCTACCTTACAAATCCAGTTAGACCAAAGGATATACAGGTACAGATAGGAATTGGAAACACATGGAATCCAGGACAGATGATCCCTTCAGGACCAGTGGTGAGAGTGGCAATACCAGGAGGGTGGAGGGAAGGTGGGGTGGAAAGGAAGAACCAATTCCAAGGATCTACATATAATCTCCTCCCTGGGGGATATACAATAGAAAAGTGGGTGAAGGGAGACATTGGACAGTATATGACAAAATAATAATTTTTAAACTATCAAGGGTTCATGAGGGAGGGGAGAGCGGGGAGGGAGGGGAAAATTGAGGAGCTGCTACCAAGGGCTCAAGTAGAAAGAAAATGTTTTGAGAATGATGATGGCAACAAATGTACAAATGTACTTGACACAATTGATGTATGTATGGGTTATGATAAGAATTGTCTGAGCCCCCAATAAAATGATTAAATTAAAAAAAAAACCACACACAAAAGATGTACAACCAGAACATGGCTTAGAGGCAAAGATGGCGAGACTTCATCTCACGTACTTTAGACCTGTCATCAGGAGAGACCAGTCCCTGGAGAAGGACATCATGCTAGATAGCATGGAGGAGCAGTGGAAAAGAGGAAGACCCTCAATGACATGGGTTGACACAGTGGCTGCAACAATGGGCTCAAACATAAGAACAGTAGAGAGATGGCACAGGACCAAGCAGTGTTTTCATCTGTCGAACATACGGTTTTTATGAGTCAGAAATGACTTGACAGCGCCTCACAACTCCAACAACATACTCAAGGTTGCATTTTGGCTCTTGTGGAATTGTTCATTTGTAGTATAAAGTTAGTGGGATGGGGGCCAGCCCCCCACCGCTACTACCCACGGGTTCAGTAAGCACAATTGTACTGTTGATATATATATATATATTATATTAAAGTCATCGAGAGCATGAGCGATAGAAGAGATAATACATTAACACAGTCAGACACATTTTATGGTAGCATTTCTCACCTCAGCCCAGCTTGGTGGTCCATGTGGAGAGAGGGGGAAGGGAAGGAGGATGGGGAAGGGAACAAGGGAGAATGGGCGGGAGAGGAGAGGGGGAAGAGAGAGGAATGACCATCAGAGCCCAGCGAGAGAGATCTCCATTGCTGACCCAGGCCTATATGCCTTTGGGGTATGCAAACCCACTAATTACAGGTCAAGACATAAGACACAGGAAGGGGTTGCACTATAGGTTACACAGTAATGAGGGGGTGGTCTAGGGACATACACACAATAGGAAGAGGAGGGATTGGGGTTATCCACATGGCAAGAGGGGAGGGTCCTAGATGCAGGATGACACCCTGACTTTGGATATCACAGAGCCGGTTTGACTTGTTCTTGGCTCAACTGATAGAGACCATTATCAGCAGCAGGGAGCAGGCCCACCCCTGTGGTGGGGCAAGACAGCAGTCTGGCAGCGATTGCAAATATCTGACCTCCCCACACATTCTTTTTTTTGGCTTCAGCTGAACGTACATACCTTTTTCAATAACGTAAAAAGCAACTGTACACATAGCTACCATTAAATGAAAAATATAGGAATAAAATGGACTATGTGTGATGAGGTGGTGGAGAAGTGCAATGACATTGGCTGAAACAGGGCCCTGGTGCTGATGTCACCTGGTTGGTAAAGCCTTCATCATCCACGCAAGACAAGGCCTCATCTCGGTATCCGAGTTATTCTCTCCAGAGTCCTTATTACTTCCTTAAATTACCTGATTTATTTGCAAACATATTTGTTTGCCTAGCTACATACATTCCACAACAGCAGAAACGTTCTCTCCTCTTTAATACCTTTGCTTCCAACCCAGAAGATTAGGTGTCAGAATCCCCTGGAGGGCTGTTATATCACAGAATCCTGGGTTTTCCCTCTCTGTCTCCCAAGTTCCCATTCCACAGGTCTGACGAGGAGCTGAAAATCTGCAATTCTAACTAACTCTCGAGTAATGCCTATGGTGTCTCTCTGTCATTTTGAAAACTACCTTTCTAAACAGTGGCGTATCTTGATGTCCAATCACTGAACACTTCCCCTTGCTCCCAATGCTTCCTGCTTGGCACGTGGGAACATTTAAGGTCCAAGAAATGAGGCTGGTCTGTGAGGTACTAGAAAAGGGACTAAGAAAGGAAAGCCACAGTTTCTTTGGGAGGTAAAATCAACAAAGGCCTCTCAATCGATAAGACCCACAGTGGAAGGGGGAGAAATCCCACAGTGACGCTTAGAGTTGGTGATTTGGTGGTTTATTGGTTTGTTTAGATCTGAAAAGTTGCTCCTGTAGACAGCAGGAAGTGGAAAGAGAGATGGAAACAATAGCAATACAGTGGCATGCTGTCTTGGAAGGGTTTTGTAAAGAATGAAGGCTAATATTTACTGAACACCAAACACTCGATATTTTATTTAATCCTTACAAGAACCCAGTGTTAATAAGAGAACTGAAACAGAGGTACACGTTAACATCCTGAAACTGGTATGGCTGTGCTTCGTAGTCCTGAAGTTCTGGAAATGGGACATTCTTACTCTACAAATCCAACTGCCCAAGAAATGCCATCTTCTTCCCATTCCTTTTATTGTTGTTGCTATCAAGTCAGTTCCCACTCACGGTGACCCTATGTCTACAAAATAGAACAGTTCTGTGGGTCTGTCAAGGTTTCCACTTTTTGGAAGCCGATGCCCAGGCCTGTTTTCTGAGACACCTCTGAACTGTCTACCATTGTACTGGCCGTCAACCACTTAATTGTTCACACAATTCAGGGACTCGTTTACTGCCTTTCAATCAACTCAAATGGGACTATTGGGCTCAATCATCTAGGACTGGTAGACTATTTGTTCTGAAAGGCTCTCTTAGTACCTAAGAAATGGCAGCTGGGATCTTATATTGAGGTCCCAGTGGCCACTGATGAGGCAGACAAGACTGAGAACACTGCTGCCCAGATGGGACTTGGACACTTTGTTCCTGGGACCCTCCACCCAGGTCCAGTCAGAGAACCTCAGCCATTTCTCACAGAGGTCTGGCCACTCACCCAGGAGCTGTGAAGACATAAGACCATCAACTCAATTTCTGAAAGGGGACATATTTTCTGTCCTTTTTTTTTTTCCTCCAGAAAAATCACTTCAAGGTATTCTGCCTCCTAAAAACAATAGCTAGGAAAGTGGTTAGCAATTTCCTTTTCTCCTCCATGTCTCCATTGAGTATCCACACTAGTCCTACTGAGGCTGAAGAAGTAGCTATGATAGGCAGGCATGGGAAGAGGGAGGGCTGACACACTTGGCTCAGTTTGAATTTGAATTTTGGCAGGAACTGGAAGTGGAAAGGGAGGAGAGGGAAGTGATATCAGAGGAGTGACCAGAGAAGATTAGGGTTAGGGTTAATAAGGTATTAATAATGCATACAAGGAGGCTGAGAGAATCCCACCTGGGAAAGAAGAACCAAAAGGACAAGGTAGCAATTAATTGCTGAATAATCCACCCTGCTATACCTACTTTTCTAACTCAAATAAATAAGGTGTGGCCGTTACATAATATCCTGTCAGCTTGTGAAGGGGTGGAGTCTAGCCTGTCAATCAGGTCATAGCAAATGATGCCTCTGTGTGGGCATGGCCTTCTCCTGAGGGTTCTGGAAACTCTTGTTTTCCTCCCTGGAGGTGGGACACACACTCTCTGCAAGACATTCCTATTGAAAAGCCACATGGAGCTACACAGATGGAGCCAGAGCCTTGGAGCTGGAGAAGGCACATGGAGACCCACACCAGCACTGAGATGCTTTTACTGCCACTGGATCCACAAGACTTTCCACCCACTGGCCTGTGATCTTCTTGCATTCTGCATCATTGTATGTGTTGCGTGAGTCTGAAGAGGAATTTATAGACTAGTTTCGGACATATGAGTTAATATCAGACTTATGGATTTGATCTGGACTAGGCTGGGATGTTTTCTCAATACACAATTGCTCTTTCATATAAAGCTCTTTCTTATACACATATGAGTATCTATGAATTTGTTTCTGTAGTCAACCCAGACTAGCACATACGGCTTATCTCTTTGTTGACTGTCATAGTTAATGTGAGCTGTCACTTTAGCTAGGCTTTGATTCTGAGCGGTTTGGCAGACACTGAGTACTTGTTTTCCATTTTGTTATCTGACGTGAACAGAAAAAAGGGAGTTTCTTGATAATATGAAATGCTTCAGCAGATAAATGGATATAATAGCAAAGCTTGTTCTCTCTCTGCCCTGCACTCTTCTTGTCCCTGCTCTCTCCTTCCTGAGAGGCAAGCCTGCCAAAGGCCCCAGCCTCTCACCTAACCCACAGGGTTTTGGATGCCTTTCCCTGCAGCCATGTGAGCCAACAGAGGTCTTCAACTTGTCACTTAACCTGCAGATCACAGACTCGCAAGCCAACACAATTGGGTGGGTCGTTTTCCCACAGTTGCATGAGATATTTCCTTGAAGTGAATTTTTCTGTATAAGTATTTATATACATTTCATTGCTTTTGATCCTCTACAGAACCCAAGAACTCTGGTGGCATAATAGCTACCCATTGGGCTGCAAACCTCAAGGTAAGTTCAAAACCACCAGCTACTTCATGAGAGAAAGTCAAGGCTTTCTATTCCTAGAAAGTGTTATAGAGGAAACCCACACTCAGGGAAGTTGTATCCTGTCCTAGAGTGTCACTATGAGTCAGAATGAACACAATAGCAATGAGTTTGTTTTTTGCGTGTATGTGTGTGTATATGTGTGTGTGTGAGAGACAGAGAACCCAAATTATACACCAGCACCACAATTCAAATGCATCCATTCTCCTTTGTCCTTCCTTATACCATGTTCAACTTTCACATACATATGATGCAATGGAGAATACCATGACTCAGGTCAGGCTTACACCTTCATCCTCAAAACAACATCCTTGCTTTTCAATATTCTAAAAAGTTCTTGTGCAGTAGATTTACCTAATGCAACTCATATTTTGACCTCTCAACTGCTGATTCCGTCAGTATTGTGGATTCAAGTAAGACAAAATCCTTGACAACTTCAACCTTTTCTTCATTTATCATATTACCTTTTAATCCAGTTGTGAGGATTTTGGTCTTCCTTATATTGAGTTGTAATCCATATTGATCTTCATCAGCAAGTATTCCAATTCCTCATCACTTTCAACAAGTATTTTGATTCCTCCTCACTTTCAGCAAGCAAGTTTGTGTCCTCTGCATATCATAAGTTAATAAATTTCCTCCAGTCCTAATGCTGCATTCTTCATGAAATCCAATTTCTCTGATGATTTTTTCAGCATACACATTGAATAAGTATGGTGAGAGGATACAACCCTGATGCACACCTTTCCTGATTTTAAATCAAGCAGCATTCCTTTGCTCTGTAGTGTACTTAACAGAGATAAAATTCTGCCCTAGTCATATTATATGAATTAACTCATTTAAGCCACAGAGCCACCCTACAAGATAGACATGACCATTATTCACACTCTTCTGTTTGAATGGCTGGTGTAACCTCCCTTGTTTTTTTCTCCACCTCTTCTACATCATCAAATCACTTTCCTTTCATGTTCCTCTTCTTTCACGGAAACAAAAAGAAGTCACAGGGAGCAAGTTCAGGTGAGTAAGGTGCATAAACTGGCACACTGAGATGGCTGCATGAGCAGGTGCATTGTCATGTTGGCAAAACCAGTCCCCCATCTGCCACAAAGCAGGCCTTTTTTGGTCTCACATGGTTATGATATCTTTTCAGAACCACTAAATAGAAAGCTTGATTAACAGTCTAACCTGGTGTCATGAACTCCAAATGTACTACAAGTTGACACTTTTGCCCCATTTAGGGAGTTGGCGGATGTCCATAATGAGGTTTGTCATCAATCGACATTTCACCTTTTTTGAAACAAGAAAACCACCATTCATGGGGACAAAGGGGGAACCCATCACAAGGTTGGATATATAGCCCACCCCCCAGGGGGATGAATGACAGAAATGTGGGTGAAGGGAGACAACAGACAGTGTGAGACATGAAATAGCAACAGTAATATATAATTGATCAAGGATTCACAAGCATGGGAGGGCAGGGAGGGAGGGGAAAGAAGAGGAGCTGATACCAAGGGCTCACGTAGAAAGAAAATATTTTGGAAATGTTGATGGCAACATATGTACAAATGTGTTTGACACAATGGATGTATATATGGATTGTGATAAAAGCTGTATGAGCCCCCAATAAAATGATTAATTTAACAAAAAATGAGGTTTGAGCAAAACTGCTTTACAAAAAAATTCACTGTGACCACAGAGAACCTTCCCAGGTGATGCCACTGGGCACACTAATTCAGAGAAAGGTGCTCAATGCATACTACAAAAGCTCCACCCAGTGGAGCTTTTTTCTGGTTTGTTTGTTTGGGAGGTGGGTAACCCCTCATATGTGCTATAGAGTAGTACTCATTGGGGAACTTTGTTTTACAGAGAAGAACTATGCTCTGTGGAGTGGTATTCATGGTGGCCACCTGCTTTTACAAAACAGAACAATGAACTGCAGAGTTTTCATGGAGACCCCTTGTTTTACACAGCAGAACTATTTGCTATAGAGTAATACTCATGGTATCCCCTGGTCTTACAGAGCAAACTAAGAGCTATAGAGTACTTGTAGAGGCCCTTTATCTTACAGAGTAGATACTAGTATTAGTATACTAGTACTGGTCTTTAGACTAGTATTGATGATGGCCATTTGTCTTTTAGATCAGAACTATGTGCTTTAGAATAGCTTTAATGGTGGCCCCTTGTGTTTGAGAGCAACCCTATGCAATGTAGAGTCCTCATGGTGACCCCTAATCTTACCGAACAGATCTATGCACTGTAGAGTACTCATGGTGACCCCTGATCTTACCAAGCAGATCTATGCACTCTAGAGTCCTCATGGTGACCGCTGATGTTACCAAACAGAATTATGGTTGCCCCTTGTCTTCCAGAACAGAACTATGCAATGCAAAGTAGTCCTCGTGGTGGCCCCTTGTCTTACAGAACAGAACTATGAGTTGTAGAGTATTGACTTTGATGTTGGCAAGGCCTATTGCCAGACTTTACAAAAAGTACCTGGGATCTTCTAGGTTGATTTGAATCTCCACCCTTTATATTAGTAGTTGAGCTCACAGGGACCCTCTATCACTTCCAGGAGGCTTTACTTACCAATTCCTTTAACCTTCTAATGAATCCCTAGGAGGCGCCAACACTAATATGCTTGCCTGCTAACTGAAAGGTTGTAGGCTAAGGTCTACTCAGAAGAAAGATCTGGAAATTTATTTCTGAAAAAAACAGCCAACGAAAACCCAATGGAGCAAATTTTTTTAAAAATCATTTTATTGGGGCTCATACAACTCTTATCACAATCCATACATACATCAATTGTGTAAAGCACACTTATACATTTGTTGCCCTTATCATTCT
>NW_022107407.1:10392808-10399126 GCF_000313985.2 Echinops telfairi | reverse complement strand
CCCCCTCCCTCATGAACCCTTAATAATTTATAAATTATTATTTATTCTTATCTTACACTGCCCTGCTTCTCCCTCACCCACCCTTCTATTGTCCATCCCCCAGAGAGGGAGTTATATGTAGATCCTTGTGATTGATTCCCCCTTTCTGCGCCCCCTTCCCTCCGGTATCGCAACTCTCACCGCTGGTCCTGAGGGGTTCATCTGTCCTAGATTCCCTGTGTTTCCAGTTCCCATCTGTACCATTGTGCCATCTGGTATAACCAGGCTTGCACAGAAGAATAGGGATCATGATAGTTTGGGGGAGGAAGCGTTCAAGAACTAAAGTTGTGAGTTTCATTATTGCTACACTGAACCCTGAGTGACCCATCTCTTCACCACTACCCCTCTGCAAGGAATGTCCAGTTGTCTAAGATGGGCATTGGGTCCCCATCACGTGCTCCTCTCATTCACGATGATATGATTCCCCCCACCCTCGCCTTTGCCAATGGAGCAAAATTTTACATGGAGTTACCATGAGGCTGGGTTGACTCTACAGCAACAGATGATGGTTACGCAACTCAGCTGGGTCTGTACTCCCATTCTCTCTAGAATCAAGTGTGGGCTCAGGTTGGTTGCCTCCATGTCAGATTAAATGGAAGAGGGCAGTGTCTCGCATTCATAATATTGTTTCTGCTGGTTTCCTGCTCTGTTACTGCTGCCAGTAGTTCATCCAGGATGTCCTGTTTCTTTAGGATGGACACTCCTGCCCAGAGTTCATTTGACCGAGAGTTAGGCTCCACAAACGCCAGGCAGAAGAGGCACAGAGGGACACGGTACATCTGCAAGGCAGAGAAGCTAGAGCAAACTCAAGCCATCTGCCCTTTACCAGCTGGGAGAGCACAGGCAGGGAACTTAACCCTTCTGAGCCTCAAGTGGATTATTTGAAAAATGTCAAAACAGTGCTACATTTGTTCCCTGGAGCAGATCTAATAATTACCACAAAGGGAGTGGCTTAGAACAACTGAAATGATTCTCTTCCAGTTCTAGAGGCTAGAAGTCTGACAACCAAGATGTCAAGGAGGGCTACACTCCTCCACCCCCAGCCCAGGCTCCAGAGGAGAACTGGCTCCTTGCCTCTTTCAGCATCTGGTGGCTGTTACCATTCCGTGGCTTGTGGCCACATCTATGTCTTCCCAGTCTTCACATACTGTAAGCGTGTGTTAAAAAAAAAAATCACCCTTTGCCTCTCAGTTTGTGATTACGTTTGTGATTATATTTAGGGCCCACCTGGACTATCCATGCATATTTCCTCAACACAATATTAATAACTTACTTATATCCTGCAAAGCCCCTTTCTTCGAATAAGATAAGATTTGCAGGTTCCTGGGGTTTGGATGTAGACACATTTTGAAAGCTATTATTAGATGACCACAAAAGCCTACCTAATAGTGCTCTTGTGAGTATTAAATATGATATTTCAAATAACAGAAAAAAGTTGGTATGCTCGCCATCTGCCAGTCACCGTTCTAAGCACTGCTTCCCACAGGCACCATTAAATTCCTTTTAATGTGTGAAACACAGAGACCTAGAAAATAGAAATGACTTGCCCAAGATCAGACAGCTGTTAAATGGATAGAACAGGCTCATAGCCTAACGACCCAGGGAGTTCTTCACCATGCTACTTTAATCGCTACCTAAATCTACATCAGGTACCAGGTGCATTGCAGATGCTTAGATCATCCAAGTTCTCTCATCCACTCCCTGATGCCCTACTGCCACCGCTCTGAAGACGATGATGTTGCTAGCACTTCTCGGATTTGGGGGTGTGTGAGCACGGGGAGGCCCCAAACTGCATAAAGAGCTACCAGCTTGGGTGGGAGACACATGGCTCACGGGTGGCAGCAGGACAGGGTCTGTCAGTGTCCTTGTGTCCTTGGCTGAGGCATAGCCCACCCGCCCCTCCTTCTTCAGGCAATCAATAAACTCAGCATTCTGTCTCCGCAGAGCCACAAGAATTAATTAATGAGGGAGCAGGCTTGAGAAATACATAGAGGCGAAAACAAATCATATTGATTTTATTGATTGGCCCTTTGCCAGACTGTATAACTCGGGTGAAACTCGATGTGGATTTCAGAGCGCATGATTTTTAAACGGGTTGTGCAAAATAAAAACACACATTTTCCAAACGAGAAATGGAAGACATTAACGTATAATGGCGAAGGATGGTAAAGGGGCTCAGTATAGGTGGAAGACTTCTTTTCCTTTAGGAAAACCGTCGATTCCAGAGCAAGAAAAATCAATGTCATGTGAAGCGAGGCAGGCCGCGCCCAACCACAGCCGCCCTGTGGAGCAGTCTGAGCAGCAGGGATAAAGTGCAAATAGGATGGCGACCTCCTAATCCACTGCCTGCACAGGCCTGCCTGACCCTCCGCCAGCCCTGCAGCCAGCCCACAAAGGCCATTCTCCCGGCCCCCTGCCAAATTCACTCAAGCTCCAACTGGGACTGCAGGACTTCCGTCTGCAGGCACGCCTAGATTGTTTTCAGTGCTGGGCTGTTCGCAGCATTTAAGACAATGTTTTGAAAAATAGTGACTTCCTAAAGCAGCAAACTGGGAGGAGAAAATACAGCAATTCGAAAAAAAGACCATAAGCCAGAAAAGAAGCATGCCTGCCCCCTGTGGTGCTGCCTGCAAGATTCATTCACCTGAGCCACTTGGCTGCCGGCCAATTAGACCCTGCCCTTCCCCCTCCCCACCCCTTCTGCTCCCATTAGGTCCTCAACAGGGCCTGACGTCTCCAGTGCCTGGGCTGAGAAGACTGCCTGCTCTCAAATCAACCTTCCTTCCCTCCTGGGACTCAGCTGTCAGATGATCTCGGTGCTACATCTGCCACCCACCTCCAATTTCCCATGTGAGAATGTGGACCTGGCGTGACTTCCCTGTCCTCTCAGTCCCTCTCGGGGGAGGAAACCTACTGCCCCTCCTCGCGGTTCCCTTCATGCTTGTCACCCACACCACACCACTGGTTCATTTGCTCCGTTTCCTCTCCACACTGAGGGGGACCTTTTTGTTTTAGTTGTGGTAAAATACATATGAGGGGACTTCAACAAATTCGTAAAAATATATAATTACAAGATAATTGAATTTTTCCATTTTTGAAATATTCTAACTCATAGTGGCCCTGATTGTGTAGTGAGTGAAGCGTTATGGGGCACAAACACTACGTTCACACATTATTGTCATATCAACATTGTTTACAAGTACAATTCAGTGACATTAATTACATTCATCACATCTTGCAACCTCCGCCATTTCTAACTTTTTCTATCCTCCTTAACCTAAGCTCAAGGTACCTGGATCAAGACTGCAGGCTTCATGAGGAACCGGATTCCATTGAGGAGCACAGTGAATGGGAGCACAGTAAATGGTGGTCGGGGTGTGTGTGGTGGGGGCCAATGTCGTGGCAGAGGGGTAGGGACATGAGAGAAGCACTTTGGGAGTCCCTCAGCTCTGCTTCATAAACCCGTTTATCTGTGCATGTGTCTTGAGTGCTTTAAGACAGTTCTAAAGCTTATGTACCTATTGATATCTAAGCTTCACATGGTGACTAAGCCAGGTTCTTTGGTGAGCATAATACACACTATGAGCCAAATTGCCTTTAACCAATTTATTCCAATGGGCATTTACACATAACAGTCTCAAGTCAAGAAAAAATGGGCAAGACTTACCAGCAAGAGCAGGAGAGAGGGTGAGCGTCCTGTTCCGTTGCAGTGGTCAGGAAACTACCCCTCTGGGCTCTTAGCTGGATTTTTATACAATTTTTGTGGGTATAACCATAGGTGTGGCTGTGGGTGTTCAGTCCTAAAAGGAGTGCAACCCCAAGTGTTTACTCCACAGTCTTGGATTCTAGCCAGTTTGGGTTTCCTTCTTGTCAGCCATTGTGTTGTCTACTTTCTTCTTGGTGGCCATTTTGTGACCGTGGTTACTCCATTTTGTGTGCCCTATTGGGCATGTGTGCCAAGGCTGGTGAGGACCAGTCCCTTTGGAAGCTAATTTGTGTGTAGAAGGTTTCCCAGCATCCTGGGCCAAGCCCTGGGTTGCACATAAGCACACATGCACACACATGATCATTCTAACACAGTTCAAAGGGGAGAGCTTTTTTTAAACCAAGTTTCAGTCAGCAGGATTAAGGGTAGCTTGATTTACCCTGTTTCCCAGAAAATAAGACAGTGTCTTATATTAATTTTTGTTCCAAAGATGCGCTAGGTCTTATTTTCAAGGGATATCTTATTTTTCCATGAAGAATATGGTACATTTATTGTTTCATTAAAAGACCTCGCACTTCCCGTCTGCTCCGGCTGTGCTGTGACCAACAGTGAGCTGCTACAGTCCAGAGTCCAGAATTACGGTAACTTGGGGGGCCTTATTTTGGGGGGGGGATGCCTTATATTTCAATGAGAGGTAAAACTGTATGTAGGCCTTATTTTCGGGGAAACACGGTAACTATGGGAGGGTGTAATGTCTTGTCAAAGAAAAGTAAACAGTGCTTATCCCCTTTCTAATTAAGAGTGTCAACCATCCCCTCTCCCAGCAGGCAGTCTGGAAGACTTCCTTGCCCAGTGTTCACCGGAGGGGTGGATCATCAGCTTTATAATTTTATCCCAATCCAGTACATGTGCCCCCCGGGGAGTCAAGGTGAGTGTGAGCTGAGAGGCCCAGAGGGAAAAGGAATTTGAGTTTGTTTTCCCAGGGAGGTTCTTCAGAATCTCCCAGTGTTCACCGGAGGGGTGGATCATCAGCTTTATAATTTTATCCCAATCCAGTACATGTGCCCCCCGGGGAGTCAAGGTGAGTGTGAGCTGAGAGGCCCAGAGGGAAAAGGAATTTGAGTTTGTTTTCCCAGGGAGGTTCTTCAGAATCTCCTCTGGGGGCTTGTCTTCCCTCCCATCACTCCCCCGGTGGAAGGGCTCCCGAAACACAGTAAGCAATCCTTGCCAAGAGAAAGACAAACCGTTCCCCCAGGAGCAGCCTTCCTCCCCGAGGGTCACAGTTATCAGCTCATTCAATCCAGTCCGAAAGGAAGATATTTGTAGCCCATGGGTGTCACAAACTGTTAAGTGCTTGACTGTTAATGGACACACTAGCCATTTGAACCCCCCCCAGAGGCAACTCAGAAGAAAAGCCTGGTGAACTGCTTCCTCGAGGCCACACCATGAAACCCTCTAGGTTTCCTAAGGCATATGACTCCAAGGCAACTGGTTTGGTTAAAGTAGGCATTGCTTCCCGTTTGCTGATGTGAAAACTTGAAACGAATTTGAAAGAACAGCTGTCCCATGGTCCCAGAGCAAGGAGGCCGTGAGGCTACTATGTACTTCCGGTGTCAGTATTCAAACACTGTACTATGCGGCTTCTTGCTCCTCTCCCATCATGAACATTCTCTACCAGGAGAGTGGTGGTGATTCCTGTATAATTTCAAAGTAATGGTTGCCCCTACTGAAACAGGCATAGTCCGTAGGGGACTGGAGGACACCAGGAGCAGTAACCTGAATGTACTGGTCAGTCATAGAAGTGCCTTTATTTCATTGAAAGAACAGCTTGCCCAAGGTCCCACATTCCAAATTTCCTGGCTCTTCATTCTTTTCAACTGTGCCTCACGCCTTCCTGGGAACCATGTTAACTTGCCGGGAGGCAGGGAAGTCTTGTGCATCACACACAGGGCATTTATCACTCACTGTTCATTTGTCGATGAAGTTGGCTGTGAGAACACAAGCCAGAACATGACCCCTGTAGGTCTATGAGTCATCTCATACACTTCCATCCCAATTTTCTCATTTACAGGAGCCCTGGTGGTGTAGTGGTTATGCTTTGTGCTGCGATCTGTAAGGTCAGCAGTTTGAAACCACCAGCCACTCCTCGGGAGAAACATGGGGCTCTCTACGCCCATAAACAGTTACAGTCTCGGCAACTCACAGGGGCAGTTCTACCCTGTCCTATAGAGTCTCTGTGAGTCAGCATTGACTCAATGGCAGTGAGTTTGGTTCTGATGGTGTAGTGGTTACAAATTAGGCTGCTAACTAGAAGGTTAGCAGTTTGAAACCACCAGCCTCCCTTTGGGAAAGACTGGGTTACTTCCATAAAGATTTATAATTTAGTAACCCCCAGAGGCAGTTCTACTCTGCCTTATAGGGTCACTCTGAGTCGGCATTGATTCAATGGCAGGGAGTTTGGTTTGGGTTCAGTTTCTCACTTATAAAACAAAGGAGAAGAAAACTCACTCATAAGAGACAGTCCGAACCCCTTACAGAAGGGTCTTGGGGAGGAGATGAGTCAATCAGGGTGC
>NW_022107407.1:10383415-10392675 GCF_000313985.2 Echinops telfairi | reverse complement strand
AATTCTACCTTACAAATCCGGCTAGACCAGAGGATGTGCACTGGTACAGATAAGAACTGGAAACACAGGGAATCCGGGACAGATGAACCCCTCAGGACCAGTGGTGAGAGTGGCAATACTGGGAGGGTGAAGGGAAGGTGGGGTAGAAAGGGGGAACCAATTACAAGGATCAACATATAACCCCTTCTCTGGGGGACAGACAATAGAAAAGTGGGTGAAGGGAGACGTCGGACAGTGTAAGACATGACAAAATAACAATTTATAAATTATCAAGGGTTTGTGAGGGAGAAAGGGTAGGAGAGGGAGAGGAAAAATGAAGAGCTGATCCCAAGGGCTCAAGTAGAAAGAAAATTTTTGAGGATGAGGGAAACAAATATACAAATGTGCTTGACACCACGGATGGATGGGTGGATTGTGATGAGTTGTGCAAGCCCCCAATAAAATGATTTTTAAAAAAGAGAGAGAAAGTCCTAAAACCATTGTTTCAGGGCTTGTGAGGAGAAATGTTTGAAATCTTGTCAAACTGACTCCTTTAACACAGTAATAAGGGCATGTTTCTTTCCTCGGATTTGAAGTTAGACTTTGCTGTCCCTTTAATTCCATCAGACTGCAGCTAAACTCTATCAATGTTATCTTTTCTTTCAGATCCAGAGGCCTTCCAAAGCAAAGGGGGGAAAGACGTGGCATACACTAACTGGAGCACTGGTGTCCCTTCTCTGTGAATCCCCGAGGTGGTGGTTGGCCCCACATCGTGGTGACTGTGCTATGTGATCTCATCCCCTCACTAGAGTTGACTGGGTCCTTAGGGGGCTGCTAGCCCCTGTTTACTGTTGTTAGGGGCCATTGAGTACATCCTGACCCACAGCATTGGAAACACTGCTCGATCTACCTTATCCTCACAATTGTTCCTATACCTGAAGAGCCCATTATTGGGTCAATCCATCTCCTTGAGGGTCTTCCTCTTTCTCATTGCCCTTGTACACTACCAAACATGATGTCCTTCCCCGGGGGCTGAGAGCTCCTCATGACAAATCCAAAATACATGAAATGAAGCTTCTCCATCCTTGCCTCTCAGAGTCCTTCCCAAATATTTTGGGGACCAGAGTTGGGTGATGGGGGGGGGGATGTCACTTTTCCCTAGTAGTGGGAATTGTAAGATATTTTCTACATCATGTTCCTTAACTTCAGGAAATTCTGCATCTGCAGAAAGTGGCTAAGACAAGACAGAGCAACCTTCTTGTCCTGGGACCCGGATGCACTACTGCATGCCCCGTCCCTTCACAAGTTTCCTGGTCTAAGCTAATGTTACCTTGGGTTTCTGTCACTGGCCACACAAAAAAAGGGGGCTCCAATTAACACAATGAGATCACGCACGTCATAAGCATTTTAAAAAATTATCATCTTGAATTAGTAGGGGTTTAAACTCAAGTCCTTAAGTCCAATATCAGTTCCTAAGTGCAACCCTAGCCCATAGATCCCTCTTCGGACTCACACAGCCACATGCAATGATGCAGAATGCAGGAAGATCACAGGCTGGTGGGTGTAAAAGATGTGTGGGTACAATGGCGGTGGCTACATCACAGGGCTCTGGGAGCTATCAGTGTGGCTCACCAGCATAAAGGTGAAGGCACAAAAGGTGTGTGTGGGTGGGTGGGTGGGTGGGTTCCCCAGGGCCCTCCTTATGAGGCCATGGCCACAAAGAAGTATCATCAGGCTGTAATCTGATTGACAGGCTAGACTCCACTTTTATATATCACGTTGATGTGAAATTATATAACTACCACAACTGGAACTATTTATCTAATCTCCCTGTAGCTTGATAGAGAAAGGGGGAATGGGAAAAGAAGCAGGGGCAAGCTATTGGGACAATATGGGCATTTTAAAGTATATCACAATCTTGAGATGGGATGAGGCTCTCCTCAACTGGAGGCAAAAATTAATCCTCTTATTAGTACCGCCTCCCGGAAGTCCTCAGTCAGCCTTTACTTACATGTTGTGACAGAACATCACGTCTACTTCTTTCTCCGCCCAATCAGGTACTTCAAAGGTGGATGCTATAATAAAACAGTTCTTGTCTTGAGGATGTTTACATACTGGGGTGAGGTGGAGTGATAAGGGATAACTGTCTATCATGTCTTTACCCCTGGCTTTCCAATTCTAATGTAGGGTACTGTCTAACATGGACAAGCAACCCCAGTCCTATCTTGTTTCTTGATAGATGTGATCCAGTTTTCTTTCAATTTTCCAAGACTTTTAATCCACTGAGATCACGTTTTTATTGAACTGAATTACAATGACTTTATATGCAGTATATCAGTTATCTATTGTTGTGTAACAAGTTATTCCACAATTAGTGACTCAGAACAATAAACACGTGTTTCGGAAGGCACATGTCGACTCTCTCAGGGTCTCTCATGACGCTGAAAACAAACTGTAGGCTGCGGCTGCAGATATCCAGGCTGGGCCGGGGCTGAAGGGCCTGCGGGGCTGCACTCTCCTACTGGAAGTTAGTGCTGTTGGCTGCAGGCAGCAAGGGTCAGAATGAACCCAGGACTACTAATTTCACTCAGCGAATGATTTGAGACTCAGTAAAATATTTAAGTCCCAGAAC
This sequence comes from Echinops telfairi, assembly GCF_000313985.2. Classification (NCBI taxonomy): domain Eukaryota; kingdom Metazoa; phylum Chordata; class Mammalia; order Afrosoricida; family Tenrecidae; genus Echinops; species Echinops telfairi. The sequence goes on along the minus strand of NW_022107407.1, from coordinate 10,390,064 downwards.
CCTTTTCTTTAAGGAAGCACTGTACTGGGACTAAGATTCCTTAGAATACATACTGAAAATTAAGTGGTCTGCTGGTTCAGTTGGGAGCTTATCATCCAAAGACTCTTCCAAACTCAAAACCAAACTCACCATCTTCAAGTCAATTCCTATAGCAACCCTATAGGCCAGGGTAGAAATGCCCCTGTGGGTTTCCAAGACTGTAACTGTGAATGGGAGTAGAAAGCCTCATCTTTCTCCTATGAAGCTCCTGGTGGACTCAAAATAGTGGCCTTGCAGTTAACTGCCCTACACATAACCCACTATACTACCAGGGCTCCTCCCAAAGACTCTAAAAATGCAAAAATCCACATCTGTTATTCTACCCCAAGAGCAAGAGAAGCCATCAGGCTGTGATGAACAATGAGGCGGTAGGTCATTCAACAGAGTTTTAGACAGAGTTTGACTTCTCTTGGTGTGACCTTGGGCACATCACTTCTATCTCCAGAACTAAGTTTCTGCAAAACAAAGGCACTTATATCAGATTTAGTAAGGCTGAGAAAGCTGTGTGGAGGCCGTATCGGACCTCTTCTGACTTCTCTATTGTCGTCAGACAGGCCTTCACCCTTCATCCCTCTTTTACTCGATTCTGACACCAATTGTTCCTCCAATATAATTCTACTTTCCTGTCAGGTTCAAATTCTAATGAAAGGGCCACACAGGATTCACAAGTAAGACTCATGATTAAAGGGGCTTATTACTGCAAGTTAGGATCAGAAGACATGATATCCTCCACAGCCACACCTCTCCTCAGCAGGCAGCTGCCTGTCTCGCTAGTCCCGAGCCTCTCACCTATAAATTCCCTTGATCTCTGCCTCCCTGGGCCTGGAAGTCTATCCAATCCTCTGTCTCACAATCTCTGCACTGCTCCTCTGTTCTGTCCCACAGTATTCTTGCCTCTGCCTCCGGGCAAGGCCTGGCTCCTTTGCTCTGTCCCATGGTCTCTGGGCCACACAGCCTCCTCTGAGCTCAGCCTCTGCCACTTCGGAGATCTCCAATGTGCTTCACTGCTGGCTCTTCTTCCTTGCTGGTCCTGAGATTCTCTGTATTTCTGCTTCTGAGATGGCTCATCTTTCCAGCCAAGGGAATGGCAACGAAAACTGATCAATGGCCTCTAGTAGGGCTCCACATGGTCTATTTGTGAAAGAGACATAGTTAAGCCATTTATTTCATCACAACAGTGGAGGCCAGATTTGGATAGCACTGGAAGCTCATTTTTTTTCTCCTTTGCTTTTCTTTCTCACCTGGATGCAGCATCTGTAGGGAGTGAATAAGGCCTTTAATCAATGTTCTGATCCTTAACAGACAAAACTCTCCCAGGGCCCTAAGTTTGTACACATTAGCCTTTTTTTATAAGGATCCTACACCCAGAGATAATGTGAAACATTTATTACATCTCTTCTGGCCCACTACACTACTACATCCCTACTTATATGTTTCCCCTAATAAATCCTATGCTGTATTTGTTCTGAGACACACATCTGTGATACCACTGCATGGCTCAGAGGCTCTCAGCTTTGTCTCGATATACATGTAATAAAGCATGCAAGGTGATGTGAAAAGAATAACAATGACCTCACATCCCGCAGGGGCAGTTAATTATTTAATGTGATTCCTCTAGCCAGTCTCTAACTGCCACCAACCTTATTCGGCAGGAGTCTGGTAAGAGGATAGGGAAGACACTGAGATGATTCCCCTGTGAGTAATTGTGAACAGGATTCCATGGAATGCCATCCTGCTGTGTATAAAATGAGCTCTCTGAAAAGTAGGAAGAGGGATCTCATTCCCAGCAAGAGCCAGGAGTGGTGTGTCCTCTGGACCTGTGTTGTGAACCTCTGGGACCCAGAAAACAGTGCTACCTTAGAGAAGCGGCAGCAGAACCAGCGCCTTGGTCTGGAAGAGAGGTGGTTGCTCCCCAACCCAAGGAGCAAACAAAACTGTTCTTCTGTGCAGAAGGATGGGCTTGCAGAATAGGGTGCCTCTGGGCACTTAATTGGGGAAGCTGGGCTTGCTGATCCAAGGAAATGGAGGTGAGTGCCTGAAGCTAAAACTTACTAGAGTGCGGTGCTTCTGGGCATTTCATTTCAGGGAGCTGGATTTGCTGACCGGTGGAGATTGAGCTGAATGCTTCTGCTGGAAGCTTCCAGCACAGCAATATGCCATTTGGCCTTTTGAGCCCATAGCATACCGGAGAGAACTTTGTAATGTCCTAATAACCAATCACTTCCCAGTATTTCTCAGGGGAATTGCAACTAGTTAACTTCCTTTATAAACTCTTTAATCAAAAAACAAAAGATAAACAAATAAACTCTTTAATCATGAATTTTGCCTGTGAGTTCTATGTGGCCATTGCAATGCATAGAACCCAGAGAAGTAAAGTGAAAAACATTAATTAAGATAACATCCCTTTCCCATTATACTGGCAGCACACATAGGCAAATGTATTTGGAATGTGGGATGAATGAAGAATTATAAAGCATCATGTTTTATTTAGACTGAATCAGAGAACGAGGGAGCAAACAATCACCAAAGGGCAGCTTGAAGGAAGTCGATGGAAAGAGGATCAGCCTCATTAATTTTCCCTTTAGCAGGGTGGATTTGCCTTGACAGTGCCGTGTACTTTGAATTTTCCCAGATAGTGCTGACACACACATTTTAGTTCACTGCTCCATAAAGTGCTTGCAGACTGTAGGTCTTCATTTGGGATTTAGAATGTATATGTAGTAAGCACATGCACACTTAAGGAGCTGCACGTACCTGTCAATACACATAGCCACTAACTTCAAGTCCGTCCATTCCAGCTAGAAGCTTCTTATTCTTACAGCTAAAGTAGTGAGGCTATGGCACAGCATAGGGTGCAGAGCTTGTGTGCCAGACCCCTCGCAGCTGTGGTGCAGAACAGGCTCCAGGCTAATTGGCAGCTGGGAAATTTGAGAGTCAAATGTTAACAGATACAGAAACTGCTCATAAAGGTAGGCTAGCCACGGGCATAACTTTTGTATTTCCATGTTATATTTTCCCTTTTCTTGTCCTAAAATGAAAAAGTTTTAAGTCTCCTCCACACTGACATTCCACAATTCTTCAGCTTGCTGAATAATTTCAGAATACGTGTGTTATTCTTTTCAGACCCAATAGCAGTATCACACCAAATACTTTGTCTTCCATTCTAATCTTAAAATATTTAAAATGCTGGATTTTTTCTTTTGCTCATTATACAACCCATAAAACTATTTGAGGTTTCTAAATAATATTGCATAATATAATTTCAAAAACATCATTGTTGTTTAGATCATGAATGATTTTAACATTCTGACTCTGTATGACTAGAACAGATTGATTATCCATCCATCCATCTATCCCACCCTCCATCCACTGTTATTGATTCTGCCATTTGCCAGACAATAGGTAGAGTGCAAGACACTTACACTGGCAAGTTATTCAAAATTCCTATATATCCCTCCCAACTTCTTTATATCTATCAGAGGTAAAATGTTTTGCTTTCATTCATAATTCAGTCATCCAACAACACAATCAATAACTATCAGTCTGCCTGACAGAGCCCTGTTTTTACAAACCCATTGAGGCTATTGTAAGGAAGAGGTTCATATTAGTCACCAAAACCGTATTATAAAAATGAGCTGCCTGAACTTTCAAACTTAACTATGTTAAGATAAGAAAATACCCCTGCCAACAGAAGTAGATGATCTCCTCACAAGCCATAATGTGAACTTCTGAAGTAATGAGATCATCCGGGACTTCTCTGGAAGGCACATGCAGTGCTCAAGGAAAGACCCGAGCGGGCTCTCCATCTGCAGGGCTAGCCCTGAGTGGGTGAGCACACACGAACACACATGTACGTACATGAGCAAAGAAAGCATGGGTCTGGTTTTCTGCAACTGTTAAAAAAAACAAAAAAACTCCAAAAAATCCACTTGATTCTCTTATCCTCCATGCCCCTTGTTACTTATTTTACCTCTGGTGAACAAAGACTAAACCCAGTACTTTCCTGAGGACAATTACTTCAGGGAAGTTAAAAACAACAACAAAAACTTGCCTAGCAAAATTTAAATGAAAGTGTATTTCTTCCAAATAAGCCAATCAACTGCCACAAGCTTCCGCAGTGTGTTGTCAGTTGATGTGGAGTCAGATTAGGCCCCAGGGACTCAATGTGGGCAGAGTAGAACTGCCCAAGGAGATCGCCAGGCTTGTCTTCCAAGGCACATCTGGGTGGGATCAAACTGCCCACCTTTTCTCCAGATGTCCAGAGCTTAGCCCTTTACAGCACTCAGGGAGCTCAGCAGTAAAAAGGTCTGCTTTTTCCTTGAGTCAGTGCTAAACTAAGCTGAATGGGTAGTGGTGGGAACCTGGGGAAAGGGGGGGGAGGGTGTTGCGGGCATCTCTACTCCACTATTAAAATGGCATAAGTAGGAGATAAAGAAAACGAAAGGGGGAAAAAAACACAACCCACCAAACTCCCTGCCATCAAGTGGATATTAACTCATAGTGACCCTTGAGGAGAGGGTAGAACTGGCCTGTGAGTTTCTGAGACTGTAACTCGTTCCAGGAGTAGAAAACTCCGTCTTCCTCCTGCGGGCTGACTGGTTGTTTTGAACTATAGACATGTGATGGGCAGACCCCAACCAACCCCAGCACCAGAACTCCGAGGAGGAGACAGGAGAGCTGTCATTGCAAGAGGCTGTGAGCGTGGCAGATCACGGAGAGATTTTGCCAAATTCTTATAAAAGCCTCTAAGTTCTTACATGATATACAATTAAATGTGGGTTTTATAGAGAAAGGAGTGGATTCATTTTGATAAGATTAATATTGAAACTGAATGTTCTCATATTTAAAAACACTATGTTTGATATAAGAATTTAATCTAGTAGCCATTCTTTGATCAAAAATGAGACATTCACAGGGCAAGAGCACCAAGTGCCTTCCCGCAGGAGATTTCCAGGCAGAGTACGGGCCTCCGGGCACTTACCAGAGGAACTAAAGAGGTTTGTAACACTTTACCTCCCAAGGCAGAAGCCAGGCCAAGGGCCACGAGGGTACCTGCTCTCAGGGGCCAAGAGAGGCCTACAGGGCCGAAAGGAACTGAGAGAGCTACCTGGCACTGAATGAATGGAGACCATGCCTACATGAACCTGTCCTTGACCCCAAGCTGTAACCTGTTATTTCCCTAATAAATCCCAGCACTTAAAATCAGCTTTGGTTGATGCTGCTGACAGCGATTCTCTCCTCCCCCTTGTAAAGGTGGACATAGCTAAGGTCTATGGCCACCACCTCCTTTCCACAGCATCCGGTGGTTAACTGCTTACACCACCCAGGCACTGCCTTATTAAAGGGTCCAAAGTGAGACTGCAGTTTCTAGCCAGCTTTAACCCTCCGCTATTTGTTTACAAACAAATCTATGCTCCCTATCCCCTCCTCAGGGGCCAAGAGGCAAGAGGACATCATCACAGCCTGCAGTTTTGAGTGTCTGCCCAGGGGCACTGTAGGCTCCAACCAGAAAGATGCGTGGAAACTCTCCTGTCTAAAAGAGTTATAGACATCCCAAGGTCTTAAAAACCCGAAGTGAGTCTTTGTTCTCTCTTATCCCTCTGGTACTGATATCTTACTGCTTTCTTGAGTCAGCTGTAATGAGACAGGTCTGCCTCTCTCTCAATTCCTTACTCCATTTCTATCTGCCAGCTTCTTTCTGTAATAAAGTTTATTGCAGATTATCTGCAAAAAAAAAGTTGCTCTCAGCAACAAAAGGCAGGCAGTGACTGCAGCCAGGGAAGACCTCATTAACTCCATCTTCACCAAACTCTACTGTATCCCCAACTTTCTCCCAAGGAATGGCTGCTGGATTTAAACAGATCCCACAGCTAGCAGCTAGCATAACACACAGCCCAGGGCTCAGTGGGAAAAGTGACTCGCTTTTTAAATTTCTTCAAAATAGACATGTTCCATTTATACTGGCCATTTAGAAATTAAGCTGTAAAAGAAAAACCAAAAATCAGTAGATAAACATCTAGTTTAATTATGGAATAAAATAAAAAGAAAATCCTCGGATATTTATATTATCATCATGATTCTTGCTCCTATTGTAATTCTAAGATACAGAAATAGCTTACTTAAATATCTAATGCTTGAGTTTCCTGTGTGCAACAGGAAAATAATTCCCAAAAGTACTGTGGAGATGATGAAGCATTAGTTTTAACATGAAGATTTTTAAACCAGATTAAATACATACTTAAAAGCAAATTGCCCTTATAAAAGAGTAGGTTGATCTGGTGTTTTATATAACAAAATTAGGGTGAATTGTACTTGAACTGCGAAATAGAAAAATAATATATTAATTTTTTTGTTAAAGTTCAAAGGCTTGTGAAAGAGACATTCTATAGGAGGTAAATTTAATCTAGAAATCTCGACCAAAAAATATATATTTATTTGATTTTGAGTGAAGGTTTATAGCAAATCAATTTTCCATTCAGCAATGTATACACATTTTGTTTCCTGCCACTGTTTGCAATCCCCACAATGCACGTCCTTCATTCTCATTCCAGGTCCTCCCTGTGTCCTTCCCTCTTAGGAGTCAGAACTGACTCAATGGCGGTGAGTTGGT
>NW_022107407.1:10381731-10383269 GCF_000313985.2 Echinops telfairi | reverse complement strand
AAGCTCACTTCTGGGTCTGAGGGTAACTCATAGCATAGTCTTGGGGTTCCACCAGTAATTTTTAGTTTCACATTTTTCTCACACTGTATTCAAGATCTTTTAATGCCATCTCTTCCACAAAGATCAATAGTGGTAGTTGGGCACCATCTAGTTCTGCTGCTCTCAAGATTGTGAAGCCTGTGGTGTATGTAATAATATAGATATTATTTAAATTATGTACATATACCATTGCAAAAAAGATATAAAAGTGGGGGGCTTAAGGCAATGAGATAAAAAATACATGAGATTTCAAAACATTCATATAAATAATGAATTCATATAAATTTTCCCCATGAATTTTATGAAGCCCCCTAGCATATATCTAAATATAAGGTAACGTCACCTGTTATGGGTTTGAGTAAATTAAGACCACAACAACGTCCAAATCCGATTATGTGACGCCTTTATTATAGCAGGCTAGCCCAGACTGGAGAGGGGACATTAAAAGGTATAGTCTGCCATGCTGCAGGTCCAATGTTTCTTAGGCCAACCCTTTTATACTATTCAGGAAGCAAGCAGGGTACAGAAAGCAGAAAAACATGTTAAAATTTCATATATCATTAAGTAAGCGATATTGACAGAGCAAAAATAAAATGGATTTAAGCAAAGCCCTATTTTATGACTCTTCCCTGGTTCTTGCCTTTAGTTAAGCATCCCTGGGAAAGAAAAAATAAGCACATCTGCTCTGGGGATAATGACTTACTGGTCCTCTCTGATAAGGAAAAGTTTAAACAAGGTTTGCCCTAAGGACATTTACTGGTCGGGCATTCCATTCAAGTGATGATAAAACACAGGTGGCATTAGACAGAACAAAGGCCAAGTTCAATGGTGAGGTTTGTCCAAAAGATGGGGGTGGGGTGAGGGCTTCCTGGAGCAGAGGAATTTTTGTGGTGATTTTACCTTAGCCTTTGGGTCAATTAAAAACTGGGGTGACAAGAGCTGTCTCCTTCACAACCATGATCTTAAAATTAAGGCAGCTACTTTATTCTGAACTAGAAAGTGGCACAAGCAATTGAAAGTGTGCCCCATAGGGAGGGTACTTCCCTGTCCACTCTCCTCTCAGGGCGCAATTTTGGGAGAAAAAGTATATTTCTTTAGTTATGCCACCTATTCAATGTTTTTATTAAAACAGAAGAGGCAAAAAAAAAATAAATTAAAAAAAATAAAAAACAAAAAAAACAGAAGAGGCATTGGTTGATATCTAGACTAAAGTTTAAGAATACCATCAAGAGAATGCACGTAAGTAGTTAAGAGCATATTTATGACGAGCTGCCCTTCTGAAAGAAAGATTTGGAGTTTTGTATAACAAATTAGAGAGATTTGTACCTCAGAATTGCTAAGTAGCAATTCTGGATTTTCTGGATCTAAGGTTTCATTCAGGTTAAAGTAGAATCAATGTATTCACACAGGGCTATGGAACCATGATTCTTGTTTTAATTAGAGAAAACTATGGGTATATATTTATAGGTTTAGTATTAAGGTAGCAGAAGGGCATTGGG
>NW_022107407.1:10376695-10378330 GCF_000313985.2 Echinops telfairi | reverse complement strand
ATCCCCTGAAAATAAGACCTAGCACATCTTTGGGAGCAAAAACTAATATGACACTGTCTTATTTTCGGGTAAACAGGGTAGTTATTTATTCTAGCACCATTTGAAGTAACAAAGCATTGTAAATGATTCATGTACCGCCCCCACCAAAATTAGGGATGATCCATTCACTGTAACGAATAATTGGCTACCCAAATGAGGGTACAGTTAATAATGGAATACTATCCAGTTGTAAATAAGCAGTGAGGCTTGTTATATACTGATCTAAAGTGATTTCCAAGATATATCAAATGCAAAAAGTACATGCAGAACTATGTCTAATGCCTCCTAATACCTGTGCTTTAAAAAATGGAATATGAATAAATATTACTCTTGAATATATACATAAAAATCTCTCTGAAAAGGTTTATTTAATGTAAAACCATTTACCTCCAGGGAGAGACACTGGGTGGCTGGGGAACAGGAGTAAGAGGGAAACTTCACAGTGGACCCTAAACATAGCTGTCAAGGAAGGACATCAGGACTATTGTGTTAGAAGTCGATGCTTGTCATCCCAGTTAGTGCAGGCTAGGTTGACCCTACACGTGTAAACTATTTTACAAAACTATTTAAAGTACCACAGTGAGACTGACATACACCCAGTAAAGGCATGAAAAAAGTTCCCTCCTCCTTCCCTCTTTATTTAAAATAGCTACTTAAAACATTTCATTGCTACTACCTTGAAAATAAATTAAGAATCTGGTAACAAAGACGATCCCTATAATTTAGATTACTTCCAGAAAACATAAGAATTGCCTTACTTTTCGGTTTTTATTGCTGATCTTAATGACTGCATTGCACTACTGCTAGTGACAAAGTAAGAGTCAAAGTAGGATGCAACACGTCAAGTGCCTCACAAAGATTGCCAGTAGAATTAATGACAAAATATGAGTTGGGATCTCCCTCAGTTACAGGAACAGGGCCGTTTTCTGGCTAAGATGCTGAGCTTTTCTTGGCCAGCGATACTGTGAAAAGCGTGGTCCTGTGCAGCCAGGAACACGAGCGGAGAAGACCAATGAGCTGACTGTTAGCGTAAGGTTAACCACTGCCCCAGTCAGCAGACGCAGACCACACCCTGGGCCTGGATTTCTCCTGTCTCCAAAAGCTAGTCAGGAGCGATATCCACACTCATGAACTCGGTCAATTTCAAGGAGCAGAGCTGATGGTGTTAGAGCTGGTGTCAGGAAGTTTGGAAACCTGTACGTGTGCAAGTAAAAGAAGTAGGATTTACCTTTTCATCGAGTGTGAAACGGTGATAAATGCCCGCAGGAAGGGTTATCATGTCTCCTTTCTCCATGAAAATGCGGATCCACTTGTCCTCTTTATCTCTTACATCAAAATAACCACTCCCATCCAAGATATATCGAATTTCATCATCCAAATGTAAATGTTCCTCATAAAATATTTTAATCTGGAATAGGAGGAAAAGTTTTTTAAGCTTACTGGAGACCAATCATGCAAATTATCAGAGTTATACCCACTGGGCTAAGCTTTAAATATACCAGAACTGAGGTGAATGAAAATTGTCTCCTATAAAAATGAACATGGGCAGAAGCATCTTGGGAAATAAAGCAAGCCAAAAAAGAAAAAAAAAAGGAA
>NW_022107407.1:10359348-10376595 GCF_000313985.2 Echinops telfairi | reverse complement strand
GATGAATTAACACTTACATAGCACATACCAGGTGCCAGGGAAGGTTCTAAATATTTTAACTGTTTAGGTAGGTTCATATTGAGGTAGGTCATAGTTATAACCTCAATTTTACACCTGAGGAAATGGAGGCACAAAGGCTAAGCAAGTGGCCCAAGGTCACACCCTTAATAAAGGGGCAGAGACTCCCACCCAGACACTGTGGCTCTAGCGTCCATGGTCACAACCCCGAGTCACTGTCACTGCACTGTGAAAGCAATCATGCTAAAATGATGCCATGACAAGATCTGCAGAAGCACACAAGAAAAGGTTTTACCTGTCCCAATAAACACTTTCTACTTGCTCAAAGACATGTTTGTGTCTTTCAGAAGGTCTTCCCACCAGCCCTTGACATTTTAAAATAAAAAATATGCATATAGACAAGTAGTTAAAATAACTTTCTAGTGAATATCCATTTACCCTTCACCTAAATTCTACATTAACATTCTAGTATATTGCATTGGTAATATCTAACCATCCCCCATATTCAGAAGTACATAATGTTTATACATTAAAAAAAAAAAACAGCTGGAATATGTTTAGAAATGTCTATAAATGTTTAGAAAATCAGTACTTTATTTTTTTAAAATCAGTACTAATAAAAATAAAGCCCCCCCCCCTTTTTTAAACCCAACAGACTATCAAGTGTTTGAATTATGGCCAGCTTACTCTGTCATTGAAGCTATATGGAAACAGACATCTATGGACACTGGTAGAAGTAATTAAAAACTGTTGCATCCCCTACGAAGAGGAGTTTGGCACTCTCTACAAACTACATGTGCATTTACTGGTTGAGTCGTCACCTAGAATTTTATTCCCAAGCTGTACCTCCAACCACGCAAAGAGAGATATGGACAAAGCTACTATTCCTGTATTATTTGTCATTTTAAGATGCTGTAAACAAGTCAAATGCCCAAGCATCAAAGAATGAATGATAAATTAGTACAGCTACATAATGAAGCTGTTGACTAAAAGAACGAGGAAAATCTCTATGAACTCAAATATAATGGTTTCTTGAATATATTGGAAAAGGTGAGAAAACAACAAAAAAGCAAAGGGGAAAAGAGTGTATGTAAGAATGAAGAGAACATGACTCCACAGACACGAGTCAAGGGGGCAGCTGAAAAATCATACTCATCTTTATTGAACTAGAGTATCAAAATACGACACTTGTTCCGCATCACAGACTCTATTTTAAAGTCTACACACTTCTGAAGGTTTCCACTTAAGTCTTCCTCAAAGAATTTTGCGCTCTTCAATTTAAACCTTGTCAAAAGAGCAGTTTGGGCATCCTCAAAGACCTCAAATCATGTTCTCTTTCAATGTTCTTTGAGTTTGGGGGACAATAGGAAGAAAGGCAAAGACTTCAAGGTGGGGGAAATTCTCAAGGGACAGCCTGAGCAATAAGTGTTGTGATGGGTAAAATTCTTGGCACAACCTTCCTGGCATCACTGCAGTTTGAAATTTTCTTATAGTTCCTTTAGACCAGCAGTTTTCAACCTGTGGGTCGCGACCCCTTTGGTGGTCGAACGACCCTTTCACAGGGGTCGCCTGATTCCTAACAGTAGTAGCAAAATTACAGTTATGAAGTAGCAAAAAAAATAATTTTATGGTTGTTGGTCGTTGGGGGTGGGTCACCACCACATGAGGAACTGTATGAAAGGGTCTTGGCATTAGGAAGGTTGAGAACCACTGCTTTAGACTAAAGTCCTGTGTCCTTCCATTATATCCACCAAGATTATCTGCATTGGGCAGAAAACAATGGCTCCTAGAGAGCTTGTGGAGAGATTGGAATCCTCATACACTGCTGGTGAGATTGCAAAACTACTTCAAAATACTGGGAAGAAAAATTCCAGGTGCTCAACAATCCCTTTACAGGGTTTACACCCTGTGAGCGGGAAAAGGAAGAGCCATAGTGCAAGAAGACGCATACACACCCATGTGCACAGCAGCACTGTTCACAAGAGCAAGCACATGGAAATGTGTTGCGTGCCCATCAGTGGAAGAATGGATGAATAAACTCTGACACACACACACAACGGAATCCTGTGGGTTGTTAAAAAACAAGGATGAAACCATGAAGCACTTCACAGCATGGAAGGCCTGGAGAACATGATTCTGAGAGAAATTAACCAATCACAAGAGAGGACAAATATTGTCTGAGACCACTGTTATAAAGGTGTTTTAGTCTGGGTTGACTAGAGAAACAAATCCAGAGACACTTAGATATGTGTATTAAAGAGCTTTATATCAAAGAGTAATTGTATATCAAGAAAGCATCCCAGTCTAGATCAAGTCCATAGGTTTGATATTAGCCCATAAGTCTGATATCAGTCCATAAATCTCTCTTCAGACTCACACAGCCACATGGAATACTGCACAGTACAGGAAGATCACAGGCTGGTGGCCACATCACAGTGCTCTGGGATGTCTAAGCAAAGTTTGCCAGCAGGAAGGTAAAGGCAGAGAGCGAGAGAGACATTCCCAGGGCCATCCTTATGAGAAGGCCATGCCTACAAGGAGGTCTATCAGGCTGTAACCTGACTGACTAGACTCCACCTCTACACTTATTTATCAAGTTGATATGACAATATTTAACTACCGCAAAAGGGATAAAGGAAAATATAGGTTTAATGCCAAAAGAAGCATTTTGACTGTTACGGGGCGAAGTCAGAGGCTGGAGGCCAGGCGGGGTTGACGTGGGTGAGGGAGAAGACAATCTTCTGTGAGTGGGAGCAGGAAAGCCAAGGCAGGGATGGGTCACGTCACCTACTGGGGCTCTGATATGTAGTTTAAGTTGTTGCATATAAAACTGATGATCTGTGACAAAATAACTATTTATAAACTACCAAGGGATCATGAGGGAGGGGGGAGCGGGGAGGGAGGGGAAAAATTAGGACCTATGCCGGGGGGTTTAAGTGGAGAGAAAATGTTTTGAGAATGATGAGGGCAATGAATGTACAAATGTGCTTTACACATTTGATATGTGTATGGATTGTGATAAGAGTTGTATGAGCCCTTAATAAAATGATTTAAAAAAACAACAAAAAAACCTGATGATCTGAAATATTTACCCCTACCTACTTCACAATAGAAAGATCTGATACTGACTGGCCAAACTCTTGACATGATGGCCCTGAGACAACCTCAGTCCCGACACTGGTCACCCTCCAGGCTCTACTTTCAGTCACGTGATAGACACATCTATAAGGTGAACAAGAATCCAGGGAGGCATGCACTTCGTAGACCAATCAACCACACAAATGGAGAGGGCAGCGCTTGCCCAGGAAACAGCTCAGCTAGCAGGAAGGAGAGAAGAGGATGAATGGACACGGGAAACACGGGGAGGAGGTGGGGAGGGGGTTGTGAATTAGTGGGCAGTGTCATCAATGTCACCAATCAAAGTGTGCGTGAATTACTGAATGGAAAACCAGTTTTCTGTATGAGCCTTCACCCAAATCACAAGAAAACGATAAATTACCTATTTGGAATCCCCAAAACATTATCTTGTGAATTGACCTTTCCCTCTACTTTGAATTGAACTGCCCAGACTATATGACAAACTTCAGTAGTGGGTGCATAAATTTGAATAGTTGTCAAATGAACTTACCAGTAGGTGTACAAATATTATTCTACCCCCCAAAAAAACAGTACTTCAAGAAAGATAAATGAGTAAATGAGTAAGAATATTGATATGTCTACACCTAGGGTTCTCACTGTGGGAGGAAAAGATACACAACTATAGAATAAGGCAATGCAATGAAAAAATCTTGCTATCAGTTTCAACTCGTGCCTAAAACAACAACAAAAATTGTGTATATATGTACACAGAAGAGCTTTTGACGGGAATAGAGAAACTAGGTAAAATGACACCGGGGTGGCATAGCTCAATTTCTAAGTATCAGTAATATGTACCAGAAGGGATAACCGACTCAAGGGCTAGCGAGGTCAGGAAAAATATGAAGATGTGCCTGGAATACTTAATGCCAGAAAATATAAAAATGACTCATAAAAATGACCAGGGACATGTCAAAAGAAGAGGAGCCCGCTTTCACTTGCCAAATCTGTGACAATTTGAACATGAAAATGAGTAATAGCAAGGATGGACTATAGCCCAATGGTTAAAATAAGAATGTGTAAGCCCACATCAATGATAAATAAATGGGAAAGGTGGAAAAGCTCCTCCTATAATAGAAGCTAATGTAATATATTACATAGTTAGAAAATCACCTTCAACCATCATATCAATAACTGATATAGGAAAGAATCATTAAACCTTTCTAACAATATATGTTTGAAAGGAAATATGACATTTGCAGGTCTAAAAGCAACTCTCTACAAATTTCTTATTGGCTCAAGAGTTTGGGAAAAAAAGGTTTATAATTGAAAAAATTAGTAGATACCAATTTAAGCAATTAACCAAAGTTAACATCACCAAAACGAGATCATCTGACAGCACATGTCGCCAGACGAAATGGACTGTTTGTGCAGGATACCTGCCAGATTCCACGAATCGAATGTGAGGACAAACCCCAGGGCAGTACAACAGCTCCTCTTTACATATGGCTCTTCCGGACGTAGGTTTATCAAAAAAAGAGAGAGAGAGAGAGAGAGAAAGCAGCAATTGGTCAGTCTAGGTTGCATAGTGCTTAGGCATTGCGTTGCAATCCACAAGGTCCACCATTCCAAACCACCAGCTCTTGAAGGGGGATTGGAGGTGGAAACAGAGCTTTCTACTCCCCTAAAGTTAGTCCAGAAACTCACAGGGGGCAGTTCAACCTTGTTCTATAGGGCCACTAACAGTAGGTATTTACTCCATGACAGTGGTAGAATGCAAACAGGTAGAATGTTAAACCACCCATTAGGATTAAATGACCTTGTGGGAATTGATATATTACTATGCAAATTGAGTAACTGTGGGCTAATAAGGAGATTGGTCACTTCACGGTCTTTATGTTTATATAAGGGTCAACTGCACAGAGGTTTAGGGGGAATTCATAACTAACTATCAAAAAGAGTCTGGAGTGGGGCACATCTATTGGTGCTAACGTCCCTGCACTGAGAACCTCCCAGCTAGACAGAGCAGAGGGAGCTATAGTACCCGAGAGAGTGCAAGATGGCAAGAAACAGCAGCAACCACAGCAGAACTCAGCTGAGCAATGGTGAGGCCTACTGCAAGAGACATACTGACCCATATAGTGAGAGAGCTGAGTGCCAAAGGAAGAGCCTGCTGGCAGAGAGGGAGGCCTTCGGGCACTTGCAATGGAGCTAAAGAGTTTCCACATTCATCAAAGCATGGTAGAGCTCAGAGGAGGCTTTTTAGCAGGCAGAGACAAGAAGTTGAGAACTGTATGGAATGGAGCTGTCCTGACTGAAGAACTGTACCCTATCTCCTGGCTTGTATCCTGTTACTAATCACAAGCTATAGGCTGCTGCTTGCCCAGTGAACTACAGTATTATGGGGATAGCCTCTGAGTTTTTGATGACCATTAAAATGAAAAATCAAACCCGGCAGAAAAGTAATAAGTGCCAATAGGAGGGGGTGGGAGGATGGGGACAGAGTAAGCTGGTGTCACAAATGGTAAAAAGGTTAGAGGGCAGGTTTGTCCCTAGACCACCTCACAGGATCCAACTGTGTGCTGATCTGAGTCTTAGCCCATCTCCTAAAGTTAGGTGAGGTCTGATGCTACTGGCTTATATCAATATAATTAGGAGATACAGAAGGTTGTTTTATAAAAACAAGAAAGGCAAGCTCAGATCAGGAGGGAAGTTTTATACCAGCATATTTATAACTGAACATTAATAACAGATAAGTATCTTCTATGTGAAGCTCCTAGTTGGCACAGTCAAGCACACAGCGGGGAGATGAACTCCACCCACAGGCAGCTCAAAAGCAAGCCCTGGCACTCTAATTCTGAAGGACCACCGCCATTGGAAACACTGTAAATGGATTTGCACTCTGAGACATATGAGGTTTCTCATGAGTCGATGTCAATTTAGTGGGGACAGATTTGGGTTGTCTTGGTTTTTAACCTACTCTGTACGATTACGAGGTGTCGATGGGATCAGTTATCAGGCATCAAAGGACAAAAAATCATATCAATGTGAATGAGAGGGAGTGTGGAGTGGGGACTCTAAGCCCATCTGTAGGCAACTGGACATCCCCTTACAGAAGGGTAGCGGGGAGGACACGAGCCAGTCCGGGTACAATGAAACATACAACTTTCCTCTATTTCTTTAAAGCTTCCTTGCCCCCACTATCATGGTCCTGATTCTACCTTACAAATCTGACTGGACCAGAGGATGTACACTGGTACAGATAGGAGCTGGAAACACAGGGAATCCAAGACAGATGAACACCACAGGACCAATGGTGAGAGTGGCAATACCAGGAGGGTGGAGGGAAGGTGGGGTAGAAAGGGGAACCCGATTACAAGGATCTACATATAACCCCCTCCCTGGGGGATGGACAACAAAAACTTGGGTGAAGAAAGACACCGATAGTGTAAGACATGACAAAATAATAATAATTTATAGATTACCAAGGTTTCATGAGGGAGGGGGTCAGGAAGGGAGGGGAAAAAATGAAGAGCTGATACCAAGGGCTCAAGTAGAAAGAAAATGTTTTGAGAATAATGATGTCAACAAATGTACAAATGTGCTTGACACAATGTATGTACGTATGGATTGTGATGAGAGTTGTATGAGTCCCCAATAAAATGATTTAAGAAAACAAAAAGGTTGACTAATGTAATATTTCAAGTAAGAATCACATAATTTAAGAGAATCAGATGAATTATAGGGCACTTAGTAGGAAATGAAGTAATTTTGTGTGGTACTACAGTATTTGGCCTTTCACTAGTGAGAATAATTTGACATAGGCAGCTCTAAAACCAAGTAAGGAACTAAGTCACCTAATAGGAATTAGAGCAAACAATTTCCGTGTTCTCAGGCCACTTTTGTTTTTAGCACAATATGGTGGTATTGGCTTACTTGCTTATCTTATGATTTCTTTTTAAGAAATACAAAGGGGAAATTCAAGCTACTGGATGAACAGGGTGGGTAGAGAGCCAGAGCCCTCCAGGTGGGCTCAGTAGAAGGAACACAGGATTGTGAAGACCTGGATCCTGGCCTACGCTTACCAAAGGGACCCTGTGGACAAACTGTTCTCTCCTATTATATGAACAGGCTAAAGTTATGCAACCAAAGGCAGTAGTTTAATATTTCTGAACTCGGTGAGATTTAAAAAAAAAGTTGGGAAGCATGATGGTGGCCAAGTTTTGCTAGGGAAAAAAATATCCTAAAAATAACTATCATTGTCATTATAATGTCATAAAAGAGCTTTTTTATTTCAAATAAGTAAAGGTGACAATTAAAAAATACAGACAGTTCTTTATATTGAAGAAATTTAGCTCTATTAAAAATGTTCTACATTGTACATCTTTTTCTCATCTTTACTAATGGGCCTTAAAGAATAACCATAAAATTTAAAGCTTAAAAAAAAAATCCTCCCCATTACCAACTGGGTACACGGTACCACCCTCCCCCAGGGGGAATTCACTTCAGAGGACAGCACTGAGGCTGCAGCTTGGGAAGAGAAGGGAGACTGGTCTGGTCGGAGTGCATGTGAGTCAATGAGGGGGTAAGGGGAAGAAAAGGAAAGAATGGAGCACATCCTGGCTCGCTGAGCCTTGGGGACAATGTGCCTGTTCGGAACAGCAATGCACGGAGATGACCACGGGACCGGCCCCACCACGGGATACAGCGTTCCTCGTTGACCCATTGAACCACTGGAGACAAACGGCGGGAATTGTGCCTGCCATGAGCTCACCACGCCGAAGCCAGCCTCTGGGGGCATGCATCAGAGCAGCGGAGGGAGCAGAGTGATGAGGTCCTCAGGGATAGAGGCGATGCAGGGGCATGGCACCCCATCAGACTTGACTGGAAAGCACACATGAAGGAAAACAAACAGACCCTGAACTATTCATACATGTATGCATGTGTGCGTGTTATTGTTGTTGTAGCCATTGTTTTACTTTTTGTTGTTGCTTCGTTGCACTCAGTCTGGTGATGGTCTATCTGGAAGGGATAAGCAGAATAAACAAGCCAGAAGAGAGAACAACGGGATGACAGATCAGGGGAACATGGGGGTAGGGGGAGTGGGTGGTAGTGGAAAGGAAGAGGCTGTTAACAAGCACAGGGACATGCGAACAACAAGTGATCCAAAATCAATGTCAAGGAGGGTGCAGGAGGCCTTGCAGGGCTGGACCAAGGACAATGTAACCAAGAGGAATGGCTAAAACCCAAATGAAAGCAGAACATGATAGGGGGAGAAGAGGAAAGTACAAAGAAATAGAGGAAAGAACTAGGAGGCAAAGGGTAGTCATAGAGATGTAAATGCAGGCATATAAAGATGTAAATATATTTATATATGATGAGGGGGAAATAGATCTATGAACATATATTTATAGGTTGAGTATTAAGAAAAGATGGACAGTGGGCCCCTGTACAAGTACTCCCTTAACACAAGAACACTCTGTTCTAACAATTCGGCAGTCTGAGATTCTCACCTGCCTGGCATGATCGCTGAAGACAATGGGTGCACAAGAAAATGTGGTGAAGAAAGCAGATGATGCTTGGCTACCAAAAGATATAACACCTGAAGTCACTGAAGACAATGGGTGCAAAAGCAAGTGTAGTGAAGAAAGCTGATGGTGCCCAGATAGCAAAAGATATAGCACCTGAAGCCTTAAAGACCTGAAGATAAACAAGCACCATCTAGCTGAGAGACAAAAAAACCCACACGGAAGAAGCACACCAGCCTGCCCCTACTCGATCGCTGAGGACAAACGGGGTGCATTAACAAAAGTGGTGAAGAAAGCAGATGGTGCCCGGTTATCAAATGATACAGCACCTGGGGTCTTAAAGGCTTGAAGACAAACAGGCGGCCATCTAGCTAAGAAACAACAAAACCCACAAGGAAGAAGCACACCAGCCTACCCCAACACGAATGCTGAAGACAAAGCGGGTACATAAGCAAATGTGGTGAAGAAAGTTGATGGTGCCAAGCTGTCAAATTACACAGAATCTGGGGTCCCACATAAATAGGTAAAGTCTGAAAGATAAACAAGGGGCTATCTAACTGAGAAACAACAAAGCCCACATGTAAGAAGCACACCAGCCTGTAAGATGACAAGGCGGCGAAGGGGTCAGGTATCAGGCATCAAAGACAAAAAATAAAAAATAAAAAATCATAACATTGTGAATGAGGGGGAGTCCAGAGTGGGGACCCAGGGCCCATCCGGGGGAAATTGGACATCCCCTTGCAGAAGGGCTTCAGAGAGGAGAGGAGCAAATCAGAGTGCAGTGTAGTAAGGACGAAATACGCAATTTTCCTCTAGTTCTTAAATGCTTCCTCCCCCCACTACCATGATCCCAATTGTACCTTACATATCCGGCTGGACCGGAGGATGTACACTGGCACAGATAGGAACTGGAAATACAGTGAACCCAGGACAGATGAACCCCCCAGGACCAGTGGAAAGAGTGGCGATATCGGGAGGGTGGAGGGAAGGTGAGGGAGAAAGGGGGAACAGATGACAAGGTCTACATATGGCCTCCTCCCTGGGGGAGGGACAGCAAAAGAAGTGGGTAAGGGAGACGTCGGATGGGGTAAGGTATGATAAAATAATAATAATTTATAAATTATCAAGGGTTCAGGGGGAGGGGGAAGTAGAGAGGGAGGGGGAAAATGAGCTGACACCAAGGGCTCCGGTGGAAAGCAGGTGTTGTGAGAATGATAAAGTCAACATATGTACTAATGTGCTGGACACAAATGATGTATGTGCAGATTGTGATGAGTTGTATGAGCCCCTAATAAAATGCTTATTTAAACATTTTTTTAAAAAATCCTGTCCTCTACTTCTAAGCAAGAGAGACCAGAAATACCTTCCTCCCTGAAAGAACCACACAAAAGATGTGAGTTAGTAGTTTGCAAGACACTGGACACCAGGAAATAAAAGAGAGTAATCCTCAGAAGAGAGGAACAAGTGAAGCAGGAGGACAATGGCTTAAAACCGTGAGATGATTTCCAGGTAGCAGTTCAGGGACAAGGGGCCCAGTAGACACCCTGAATAGGTAAAGTCTGGGGAGACCACGGCAGCTAAAGTGTGCAAGTCAGAGCAGTTAGGAGAGAGGGGAGAGCTAGCTGCACAGACAGCAACCTCCAGTGGCATACAGATGACCTCAGTCCAATATTGATCTGAGAAGATTCATATGTGCATGTACCAAGGCTGGACAAAGAACCACCCCACCTGAAAGGGTTAAAGGTAACATATACTTATCAGTGATGCCCCCCAAGGAGGGAAGGGACGAGGTAAAAAATATGATGAAATTGTGGCCCTGGCTTCAAGGGACATTCTAGTTAAATGCCTAATAATATGTTTAGTATTTCTGTTCTGATCCCTAATATGTTGTGTAGTGTCCAGAATCTTTAAAGCATGTAAGCCATTATCAAAGCACAAGATGTGGGTCTCTATTCCTTGGAGCAACAGAGGAAGGAAAGTCAAAAGCAGGAAGACAGGGAATGTGTGGCCAATGAACTCGATGCACAAGTACCGAAGACTAGAAGATGTGGGTGGTTGCCAGCGGCATTCCTGAACATATTTGATTAAGCATTCTACAGCATTGTAGGATGATATTAAGACCACCATAAATGAAGAACGCGATGTCATTAGAAAGCCAGGTAATAAAGAAAAGTTCAAAATGGATGGTCTTAACCAAAGGTAGCTAAAACAAATGAAAGAAATAACGAAGGGAAAGGGATAAAGAGAAAGTTTTAAAGGGAAACTCAAGAAGATAAAGTAAAGCTTTTTTTTTTTTAAAAAATGGAATTAGAAAACCAAGATGGAAGAGCATGCTCAGCATTTCTCAAACTGAAGTAATCTGAAGACACATTCACCCCTCAGAGAGTTGTAATATTCAAAGATTCCACGGTAAAAATACTGAACTATGCAGGAAGCATCAAAAGAAGATGGAAAGAATACACAGAATTACTGTACCAAAAAGAACTAGTTGACATCCAATGCTTTCAAGAGGTAGCATGTGACCAAGAACTGATGGTACTGCAGGAAGTCCAAGCTGCAATGAAAACATTAGCCAAAAACAAAGCTGCAGGAATTGATGGAATACCAATAGAAATGTTTCAACAAACGGATGCAGTAGTGGAAGTACTAACTACTCTAAGCCAAGAAATTTGGAAGACAACTACTTGGCCAACTAAATGGAAGACATCCACAGTTATACCTATATCCTATGAAAGGTAACCAATGGAAAGCAGGAATTACCTAACAATATCAATAACATCACAAGCAAGAGAAATTTTGTTTACGATCATTCAAAACACAGTTGCAGTATTACGCTGACAGGAAGCTGCCAGAAAGACAAGCCAGATTCAGAAGAGGACGTGGCACCAGTGATGTCCACGAAGGCATCAAATGGATCTTGGCTGAAAACTGAAAGAGGTTGACTTGTGCTTCCTTGACCATGCAAAGGCTTCTGACTGTGTGGATGATCACACACTATGTATAACACGGGGAAGAATAGGAATTCTACAACATGTCATTGTGCTCATGTAGAACCTGTACTAACATCAAGAGGCAAGTGGTTGAAACAGAACAAGGGGATAATGTATGGTTCGCAATCAAGAAAGGTGTGCATCGGGGTCAGATCCTCCAACCACACTTATTCGCTTTGTCAGGTGAGCAAACAGCCTGATAAAATGGACGCTGAAGAAGCACATGGCATCAGAATGAGAGGAAGGGTCCTTTACAGGCCACGATAGGCAGGCAACAGGACTTTGCTTGTGGAAACAGAAAAGAAATTGAGGCAATTAGTGATGAAGATCAAAGACTGCAGCCTTCAGTATGGATTATAACTTAAGGTTAAGAAAATGAAAATCCTCACCACTGGACCAATGGACAGTATCATCAATGGAGAAGAGACTCAACGTGTCAAAGATTTCATTTTTCTTGGATTCACAATCAAATCTCACGGAAGCAGGAGTCATGGAATTGAATGACTTATTACATTGGGCAAACCTGAAGCACAAGACCTCTTTAAAGTGTTAAGAGCAAAGATGCTGCTTTTAGGACAAAGATGCACCTTACCCAAGCGTACGTATTTTCAGTTGATTCACATGCATGTGAAAATCGGGCAATGGATAAAGAAAACTTCATAGGGATCAGTGCATTTGAATTATGGTTTTGGTGAGGAACCTTCAAAGTACTGTGGACTGCCAGAAAAGAAAACTTGTCTTTCTTGGAGCGAGTCAGCCAGAATGCTTTTTAGAAGCAAGGACGGCCAAACTTCTCATGCACTTTGAACAAGTGATAAGGAAAGATCAGTCCTTGGAAAGGACAGCAGTCTTCGTGAAGCAGAGTCAGGGAAAAGAGGAAGACCCTCAAAGAAATAGCTGCAACAAGGTGCTCAGCCCTAACAACTGTGAGGATAGCTTAAGACCAGGCAGTGTTTCCTTGTGCTCTACACAGCTGTGAACCCAGACCAACGGCACCTCACAACACGCACTGGTTAACAAGGAATACACGTTAAATAAAAGCAGAAATCCTAGTACAGTAAAAGGAAAGGGATGGAAAAAGATACGCCATGCTAACATGAGTCAAAAGAAAGCTGGAATGAGTACGCTGATATGAGACAAACTGGGTTTGGGATCAAAGAATACTATCAGGAATAAAGAAGTTATTAATTTCCTAATGATAAAGAGCAGAATTAATTGAAAGCATAATCATCGCAAACGGTTACCTAATAACAGAACTTTAAAATACGTGAAGGAAAAATGATAATAGAGAAATCTACAATTATAGTCAAAGATTCAATAGCCTTGTCTCTGTGAGTGCTAGAACAAGTAGATAAAAGACTATGGAAGAACTGCAGGGGTTAAACAGGTTTTTGCTCCTCATGAATTTGCTTGCCTGGGCCCAGGATTGGAGGGCTTCACACTTATACCTTATGTATCCAAGAACCAGATTTATAATACTGTCCCCTTTTTGTTACGTATGAACGCTATAAACAAAATTATTAAAAAAAAAAAAAAAAGACTATGGAAGATTTAAACAGCACTATGACTCAACTTGAACTAATTGACATTTACACTTAACAGTAGAAGAATTTACTGTATGGTTTAATTGATATTTACACTATGCACAGGGAACATTTACCAAAATAGATCATTCTGGGGCAGAAAGCAGGTCTCAACAAACATGGGGGGGGTGGGGGGAGGTGGTACTTAGGTGCCATCAAATCAGTTCTGACCCAAAGTGACCCTATGCACAACAGAATGAAATATTGCTATGTCCTGCACCATCCTCACAATTGGTCCCATGCCTGAGCCCACTTGGCAGCCACGGTGTGAGTCCATTTCATCAAGGGTCTTCCTCTTTTTCACTGCCTTTGACTTTAGCAAGCATGGTGTATTATTCTCCAGGGACTGGTCTCTCCTGACAGTATGTTCGAAGTATTTAAGACAAAGCCTTGACAACCTTGCCTCTAAGGAGCACTCTATCTGTATTCCCCCAAGACAGATCAGTTTGTCCTTTCAGTAGTCACTGGTATTTTCAATATTCTTCACCAGCATCACAACTGCATCCATTCTTCTTTGGTCTCCCTTATTCAATGTCCAACTTTCACAGGCATATGAGGCAACTAAAAATACCATGGCTTCGGTCAGGTGCACCTTAGTCCTCAAAGTAGCATCTTTGCTTTTCAATACGCTAAAGAGTTCTTATGTAGCAAGTTTATATAATGCA
Source organism: Echinops telfairi (assembly GCF_000313985.2). Lineage (NCBI taxonomy): Eukaryota > Metazoa > Chordata > Mammalia > Afrosoricida > Tenrecidae > Echinops > Echinops telfairi. Next base: position 10,362,736 of record NW_022107407.1, on the reverse strand, counting down.
ACACATTATTTGATCTTTTCACTGCTGCTTCCATGAGAAGACAAAATCCTTGACAACTTCAATCTCTTCTCCATTTATCATGATGTTACCTATTGGTCTAGCTGAAAGGATTTGGGTCTCATTTACATTGAGTGGTAATCTATACTGAAGGCTCCACTCCTTGATCTTCATCAGCAAAGTGATTCAAGTCCTCCTCACTCTTAGCAACCAAGATTGTGTCATCTGCATATTGCAGGTTGTTAATAAGTCTCCCTCAAATCCCATGCCATATTCTTCTTCGTATGTTCCAGTTTCTCTGATGGTTTGCTCAGCATACAGAATGAGTAAGTATGGTGAGAAAATACAACCTTGATACACACATTTCTTGTTTTTAAGCCATGCAGTATTTCCTTGTTCTGTTTGCCAACTGCCTCTTGAACCATGTAGAAGTTCCTCAACAAATTTACAAGGATTCAAATTTTTTAAAAAGCATGTTCTCAGATGACAGTAAAAGATTTCTCAAAAACTCTAAATAATAGGAAACTACATAAGATACATCTTAATAAAACCCAATAAGCCAAAGAATATATAACATTACAAAGTATTTCGAACTTAAAAATAAATAAGAAGAAAAGCCTCAATCAGTGACTTCAGCAACAAAATATAGGAATTTATAATTTATCAAGAGTTCACAAGGGTGGGGAGGGTTGGAAGAGGAGGTGATACCAGGGGCTCAAATAGAAGAAAATGTTTTCAAAATGATGGCAGCATATGTACAAAAGTGCTTGATATAATTGATGTACCGATCGTTATAAGAGCCCTCAAAAAATGATTTATTGAAAAAAATCAATGAAATAGAAATTAAAAAACATTGAAGAAACACCAATGAAATCAAAAGCTGGATCTTTAAGCACATCAATAAAATTGATAAGCCCCAAAGTAGACTGGGCAGGAAAGAAAAGAGACAAATTATAAGTACCAGAAATAAGGTGAGAACACTACAAATTATAGAGAGTAAAAGGGCAATAGAGATTTATGGGATACATAAAGATTTCTCCCAAGTTGTCATCCCCATATATATGCCAAACCTAAGACATTGCTTGCTATACATGGTAAACAGCTGTACACATGGAGGGCAACGAAAGCTGGTCAGAGGTTATTCTCCTGGGGAGGGGGGTGTTATCAGCCATCTAGACTGTACAGTCTGTCCCACTCTAAGTAGGGCCCACTCCCTTCTGATAAGAATAGTAGATTGTTTCCCTCAAGGAGAGCCCAGGGCGGTGAAGCCCACTCAAGAGTGACCAAGGTTAGGCTGCCATATTGAATCTAGGGTCCACCCATCTTGTCACATGTGTACCCCTAATCCCTCCCTTTCCTATTGCGTGTACACCCCTAGCTCTTCCCCTTCCTGTCACGCATATGCGTATTGAACAGCCCTTTCCTGTGATGTGTGTGGTTACCCGTAATCATGCCCCCAAAGATATATAAGCCTTGGTTAGAAATAAAATCCTTCCTCCTGCCCTCTCCTCCTCCTGCATCACCACGTGGACCACCAGGAAGGGCTGAGGTGAGCACGCTGCCACGAAATGTGTCTGATTCCTTTATTTTACTCTCTCTCCTATCTTCTGTGATGTTACTATCATGTTTATATATTACAACCGTACAATTGTGCCTACTGAACCCATGGTCGTGTGAGGTGCTAGTTTCCCCTCACAGAGAATCATCTGAATATCTTTAGGACAATGCATTTGCAAATTTAAATGAAATGAACAAGTTCTCTGAAAGACACAAATTACCAAATCTCTCTCAAGGACTGGATGAGTCTGAAGAGGACACTCTCCATGTATTAAAAGGAGCTGCACTAGTGGCGCAGTGTGTTAGGCCCTGGGTTGTCAACCAAAGGACAGCAGCTCAGAAAAGAACTGAACAAAGATGAGGCTGTGTGTGTGCTCCCTAAAGATTCCGTTTCCGACTGTGGGAAATCAGACTAACAGTGAACGTCCTGCCACTGATAAAAACTCTCGGACCAAGTGGCAACACTGATTAAGCTGCAAAACCCTAAAAGATAAAGTAACAATAATTTTGCACCCATTTTTCCACAATATTGGGGGAAAAGACTACTTGCCATCTCCTTCTAGGAGGTCAGTAGCAGGTTGGGAGAAAATCTAGATTAAGATATACAGAAAGGAAAGAAGAGAAAAATAGTCCAGGGTTGATTTGTAATGGAAAGATTGATTTTTTTCCCCTTCCAAATCATTTTCGCCCCCCTACCTTTTCTTCATAGTTGGGTAGTTGCTCTCTGCATACTGTGATTATGTCCATCCAGGAGTAGTTTCTCTCTTTACGGATCTTTTCTAATTCTGGGTCATTCTCATAATTGTCTGCATCCAACTAAGAGAGTTTACACAACAACAAAAAAGGTCAGCTCTTTATCTCGAATCTAGCACCTTTTCCCATTTGTGAACCACAGCAGTCCTTCACATCCTTTCCAAATTTTCTTTAATGGCTTTTCTATTCCCGGAAACACCCTGCCTGCCTTTTCTTCAAAAGAGGGAAGATCGCTCTCTTAGGTCGTGTTTTTCCACATTGCTAGACCCTGCGCTTTCACAAAGTTCTCATTGTCTCAAATTTGTCCAACAACACACTACGGGCAGTCCCTGGATTATAAAGGAGTTTGTTCCCAAACCGTCTCTCAGTCAACTTTGTACGCATGTCACAACACTTAGATGAAGTTGGGCTCTAATGTCAGTTTGTCAAATAAATGCTTGTCTCTAGTACATAGTGTACATTTCTATGCATTAGAAAAAATTAAATAAACACTTCTAGATACACTAAAACATACTTCACATAATCATATAAGAACAGACTTTTTATTCAGTAAAATAGTGCCTACTTGGTATTACAGATGGTTTTATCTCCCTACCATTTCTAGAGTAATAGGCTTATGGGGTTGACTGGGGCCTGCGTGTTGTTTCTCGACTACCAATCTTCCCCACAGCTCAAACATAACTCTCTGCAGTACGTCTCAGAATAATCTGTCTGCCCTACCGAACTGTCTGCTGCGCCTCAAAGCCTACAAATACACAGGAACCTGAAGTCTGATATCAGCGGACTCCTACAATCAATCCCTGGCCCGCCTCCAGGTGTCTTTGCTATACCTTGCTGCCCTTAGTCCCAGTTTTTTAAATCTATATCTAAGCCAAATATAAACATTTGCTAGACCTCAAATATATTTAGTATTTCACATTGCCATCCTCTGCTGTTCCCATTCCCCATTTTCACCTATCAAAATCCTCCATTTGAAAATCCAACTTTAATGTTACTTTCTATGTGAAACAACCCTTCAGAACCCCCATCCCCAAACCAAACAAGCCCACTGAGTTGAGCCCCACACTAAAGGACAGGGTTT
>NW_022107407.1:10353005-10354875 GCF_000313985.2 Echinops telfairi | reverse complement strand
ACAAAATAATAATTTATAAATTATCAAGGGCTCATGAGGGAGGGGGAGGAGGGAGGGAGGGGGAAAATGAGGACCTAATGTCGGGGGCTTAAGTGGAGAGGAAATGTTTTGAGAATGATGAGGTCAATGAATGTACAAATGTGCTTTAAACAATTGATGTATGTATGGATTGTGATAAGAGTTGTATGAGCCCCTAATAAAATGATTAAAATAAATAAATAAAAATAAAATGAATTTTACAAAAGAATAAAATAAAAAGAAAATGTGGTGGAGACGTCTGGGAAGATGGCGACGGAGTGACACATACCAGAAGGACTCCGCAGAATTCAGCCCAGGACAGTGGCTTAGAGGGAAATTTAATGCTGCTGGAACACAGGAGGAGCATCATAAAGATAAGTAGGCACAGATCCACGGGGTTTTGAGGGACTGGGGGCTTTTGGTTTACCTTAGTGGAAGCCGGCTTGGGCTTGACCTTGGCCACACCACTGTCTCTGCTGGAACCGGGACCATTTGGAGCCCTTAGGGTGGCTTGGTCTCAACACATCCAGTTTGCCACAGCCTGCCTTGGGGCAGGGACTGGACCCTCTAGCTCCAAGGGCAGGGATTGGAGTTCAGCTACATTGTTACTTTTGTTTCCATCTCGGCTCTCTATCACCCCAAGGTCTTGGAGGTCTACACAGGGGCTTTTTCTCAACACAGCCACAGCTTGCCACCTGGGGCAGGGACTAAACACCTGCAGCTCAGCTCCACAGGCAGGTAACAGGACTCAGCTACATTGTTGCTTTTGTTTCCCTCTCTTCTCTGTATCCTCACACAGTCTAAGAGGTCTTACTTTTTAATTTTTTTTCTCCTCTTTGTCTCTTTCCTGTTCCCTCACACTCCGCTGCTGACCTCCAGACCACTCCCCTTATGCCTGTGACACACCCAGCTAGGTGAGCTCCACCCCGTGTAGCTACTCCGAGGCTGGGGAAAGCCCTGCTGACCTCCACCAGGGGATACTCTGCCCAACATCTTACCAGGGCATTGCTGCCAATGTACCTGGGGACATAAGGGAGTTCAGCCACTACTCGTCAACATTCCAAGCTGCTGCAGGAACCTCTACCTAACCTCCATAATACCAAAGCCGGCAACCCACCAGCCTTCTGGGGCACTCCCATGAGAGGGAAGCCACAAGAGGATAAAGTGGTAGGTTAATTCCATAGTGAAATTAGCTGTAGGCAGTTCGAAAAACTATCGTTATTTGCAGGTGATAGGATTTTATACATGGAAAATCCCAAAAGTTCCACAAGGGGAGTACTGGAGGCAATAGAAGAGTTTGGCAGAGTTGCAGGATACAAAAATCAACAAACAGAAGTCCATCGGACTGCTATACACATCGGATAAGACCACAGAAGAGATAAAAAAAGGTGGTACCCTTCACAATAGCCTAATACAGACTGAAATATCTAGGGATATACCTGACTAAAAGAATAAAAGATCTATATGGGGAAAACTACAGAACACTATTACAAGAAACCAAGAGCGACCTCAACAAATGGAAGCATATCCCATGCTCTTGGATTGGAAGACTCAATATAGTCAAGATGTTAGTTCTGCCAAAGGCATTATATAAGTTTAATGCAATCCTGATACAATTACCCTCATCTTTCTTCAAAGCGATGGAAAAACTGGTTACCAACTTCATATGGAGAGGGAAGAAGCCCAAAGTTAACAGAGAACTCCTCAAGAAAAATGACATAGTGGGAGGGCTTGCTTTGCCTGACTTTAGCACATACTATACAGCCACAGTTGTCAAAACCACATGGTATTAGTACAACGAGATACTCAGACCAATGGAAAAGAACTGAAAACCCAGAAATAAAATCATCAG
>NW_022107407.1:10350719-10352370 GCF_000313985.2 Echinops telfairi | reverse complement strand
TTAAAACAATGAGGTACCACCTAACACTCTCAAAGGTACCCCAATTCAAAAAATCAGAAAGCAACAAGTGTTGGAGGGGCTGTGGGGAGACAGGAACTCTCATCCACTGCTGGTGGACTTATAAGTATGTACAGCCACTATGGAAATTGATCTGGCAATATCTAAATCAGATGGAAATCGAGTTACCATATGACCCAGCAATCCCCCAACTGGGCATATACCCGAAAGAGGCAAGAAACAAACCAAGGCCAGACAAACATCTGTGCCCCAATGTTCATTGCGGCATAATTCAAAATTGCAAGGAGTTGGAAGCAACCCAAATTTCCATCAACTGATGAGAGGATTAAAAAATTGTGGTATACACATACATTGGGGTACTCCGCATCGCTAAAAAGCAGTGATGAACATATGAAGCACATCGCTGCATGGAAAGAATTGGAGGAAATCATGCTAAATGAAGTAAGTCAAGCACAAAAGAACAAGCACAACATGAGTCCGCTGAGGTAAGTTTTAAAAAAAAAAAATGCAAAAGAGGCATAGGGAAAGAGCTACTGTATGCAAACATTCCTGGGGTGAGGACCAGGTAATAATATGGCAGGGACCAGACCAAATACAGGGATACACATGGTAGACAACTAAAAAGGAGGTGGGGAAAGGAAAAAAAATAATAATAAAAAATAAGTGAGTAGTGCGGGCACAGGGCACTAACCCACCCAAGGGGTGGGAACTGTTTATATCTCCACAGGGAAAGAGGGACCAGGCTTCAGCCCAGTGCTCCAAGATGTGAATGCAACATGCTGGCATAGAGTAGGGAACCAGTGGAGAGGTCTGGGGGTCCGGCCCCAATCCCAACTACTAACTGGTCACCTGCCCCTTTGAATTTATTTCAAAGGATGGCACTGAATCTGCAGCTCCGAAAAGGGACATATCTGATTGGAGCACACGGGAGCAGATGAAGGGGGAGGAGGAGAGAGTGGAGCACATCCTGTCCCACCAGGCCATGAGGACGATGTTCCCAATTAAAGCAGCCACGCCACAAAGAGGACCACATGGCCGGCCCCAGTATGACACGATACCCTTCACTGATGCATAGTGCTACAGAGGACAACACCAAAGACACATTGTGGGAATTGCACCTGATCTGATCGCACCACACTGAGGCAAAACAATAAGGGTGTGCAACAGAACAGCAAGGGAATGGAGCTGCGAGGTCCTCAGGGAATGCTGAAGGTAGACTTGGGGCCAGGGCGTGGTGCCCCAACAGACTGGACTGGAAAACAATCGTAAAGGCCAACGAACAATCCTTGAACTAACTACAAGCTTTTCTTTCTTGTTGTGCTTTGTTTTGTTTTTTGTCCTTGGTATGTTATTGTTGTTTTGTTGTATCTTGTTGCTTGGTTTTGCTCTGTCTTGTTTTTGTGCATGTTATTATCTCTGCAGGTCTGTCTAAATAAGGTAGGCTGGATGAACAATCTGGTGGAGAAAACACTGGGACCGACAGTTCCAGGAGGACATGCAAGAGAAGGAGGTGGGGGAAAAGGCAGTGGTGTTAACAAACCCAGGGACAAGGGAACAACAAGTGATCAAAACTGGTGGTGAGGAGGGTGTGGGAGGCCTGGTAGGGCATGATCAAGGGTAATGTAACCAAGAG
>NW_022107407.1:10344734-10349664 GCF_000313985.2 Echinops telfairi | reverse complement strand
ATGCCAGGAGCTTAAGTGGAGAGCAAATGTTTTGAGAATAATGAGGGCAATGAATGTAGAAATGTACTTTACACAATTGATGTATGTATGGATTGTGATGAGTTGCATGAGCCCCTAATAAAACAATTTAAAAAAGATAAAGGAAACATGGTGAAGAAAGCAGATGGTGACCAGTTATTAAAAGATATAGCGTCTAGAGACTTAAAGGCTTGAAGGTAAACAAGTGGGTCACACCAGTCTGTGGTATCGTGAAGTATTGACAGGTATCAGGTGTAAGACCTAAAGCCCATCTGTAGACAACTGGACATCCCCTCACAGAAGGGTCACAAGTAATGGATGAGCCAGCCAGGTACAGTATAGCACCAATGAAACATACAAGTTCCCTCTAGTTCTTTAATGCTTCCTCCCCAGTTCTACCTTACAAATCCAGCTAGATCAGAGCAAGGACACCGGTACAGATAAGAGCTGTAGATGCACAGAATCCAAGACAGATTAACCACTCAGAAACAACCATGGGAGTAGTGAGTAGCAATACAATGAGCGTAGGGGGAAGGTGGGAGAAGAGGGAGAAATGGGGAACCGATATAAACTCCCAGCCCCTCAACCTCCAGGGTATGAACAACAAAAACTTAGGTGAAGGGAGATAGCAGACAGTATAATATATGAAAATAAAAATAATTTATAATTGATCAAGGGTTCATGAGGGGGGATGGGAATGGAGGGGAAAAGGGAGCTGATACCAAGGGCTCAAGTAGAAAGAAAACATTTTGAAAATGATGATGGCAGCATATGTGCAAATGTGCTTGATTCAATTGATGTAGAGATTGCTGTAAGAGCTGTAAGAGCCCCCAGTAAAACAAACAAACCCCTCTCGAGCAAGACTTCATCTACTGGGAGACCAAAACTAAATGGTGCTAGGTTATCACCATTAACCACTCTGATCAGGACCACAATAAATGGATCCTGAGAGAATGGGAGGAAAACAGAAAAGAAATCAAATCTTAAAGAAAATCTAGGCTTACCAGACCCGTATGCTTGTCGGATTCCTGAGACTGCTTCCCCGAGACACTCTTTAAACCTAGACCCAAACCTAACCTGCGGCTATCTTTTAGCGAAATATGAAATTGGCTCACAAAAGAAAGAGCACCACCCCTGAATTCTGTACATTAAAAAAGTAAACATCTATATCAAACTAACGGTCACCAATTGCTTTAATACAACGATGTGAAGGTAAAGGGGGAGGCGAACAGGGTTAATGGAACGGGAACCACCAGAACAGATACAAGGCACATGTTCACTCGTGAAGCTTGACTAAAATCACGAGACAATTTACATAGAAACTGCTGAATGCATTAAATTAAACGTAAATCTTATCACAACTCAGGTTGAAAGACCTTCCCGCTTCTTGCCAGGATAGTAAGCTCGGAGCCCACCACGGCCCGGGGAGCCATGGACTCTCAAACCCGCCCTGGCCCTACGCTAAAGCTGAGCCCCACCACTCCCAGCTATCGAGGGAGGGAGGTGATAACGTAGCAAGCTTTTCATTGGCCCAGAGTCTCGAAGGCCAATCGTTTCCCCTCTTCTGATCGCTGAGTGGCTGAGGCCGGAAAACGCCTATCGCCATTGGCTGAGCAGGACTGTCCGTCGTTTCGCGGCTCGCGGCGCACAGCGGCACGACCTGGCTCGGCCAGTAGAGCAGTCTTGAAGCCTGCAACCGGGTGAAGACGGCGGTCGCAGTGAGAACTTTGCAGGAGCAGCTAGAAAAGGCCAAAGCGAGCCTCAAGAACGTGGAGGAGAATATTCGCAAGCTCACCGGGTGGGATCCAAATGACGTGAGGCCCATTCAAGCCAGATTGATAGCCCTTTCTGGTCCTGGTGGAGGTAGAGGGTGTGGTAGTTCATTGCTGAGGCGTGGATTCTCAGATAGTAGGAGAACCCCACAGCCAGAGAGACCTCGAAGGGGCAGTCAGGCTGGGTGGGGAGCGTCGGACGAGGAGATAATCACGCCAAGAAAGCGACCCAGAGGATGATGATGTTAAAAAGCCAGCGTTGCAGTCTTTAGTTGTAGCTACTTCCAAAGAGTGAACATGCAGAGACCTTATCCAGGATGAAAACATGGATGCAAAGGGAAAACAAAGGAATCGACGGATATTTGGCTTGTTGATAGGCACACTTAAGAAATGTAAACAAGAATCCACTGTTGCCAATGAAAAGCAAAAGAGATGACAGGAAATTGAACAAAAGCTTGAAGTGCAGGCAGAAGAAGAGAGAAAACAGGTCGAAAATGAGAGGCGAGCACTGTTTGAGGAGAGGTGTGCTAAACAGAACTGCGGCGTTTAGAACAGAAAGTTGAGCTCTTGTGCAGCTGCAAGAAGAATGGAATGAGCATAATGCCAAGATAATTAAATATATAAGCACTAAAACAAAGCCCCATTTGTTCTATATTCCTGGAAGAATGTGTCCAGCTACCCAAAAACTAATAGAAGAGTCACAGAGAAAAATGAATGCTTTACTTGAAGGTAGACGCATCGAATTTGCAAAACAAATAAATAAAATGGAAGCTAGGCCTAGAAGACATTCAATGAAGGAAAAAGAGCATCAGGTGGTGTGTCATTAAGAACAGAAGGCGGAACAAGAAGAGGGTAAGATGGCTCAGCGTGAGGAAGAATTGGAGACAGGTAATCAGCACAATGATGTAGAAATAGAGGAAGCAGGAGAGGAAGAGGAAAAGGAGTAGGTATAGTTCATAGTGATACGGAAAAAGAACAGGAGGAGAAGTAAAAACGGGAAATAGAGGTTAAGGTGGAGAAAGTAATTGAGGCAAGGGAAAGTGAAAAGTAGCAGGATTGTCAGCCTGAAGAAGTTAGGATGTGGTAGAGATGGTTGAAAATGTCAAAAATGTAATTGTTGAGCAGGAGACAATGGAAACAAATCAAGTTGAAAGTACAGAACCTTCAGAAAATGAAACTAGCAAAGAAATGGAGCCAGAGATGGAGTTTGAAGTTGAACCAGAAAAAGAATGTAATTCTTTCTCCTGCGAAACAGAATAGTACTAGCGTTGTAGAAATAGAAAAGGAGCTTGAGGAAAATGAAGGAAAGGAATCTGAGCTCCAACCAGAGCCAATCACTCAACCTCCACCCCAAATCCAATCTCAGTCCCAATCCCAACCCCAGCCAATACTTCAGCCCCCACCTCTTTCTCAGCCTGAGGCTTTGCAATTGAGTTTCACAGCCACCACCTCAGGTTTTCCAGGAGCAAGGGCATTCACTACCTGAGAGGAAGGAATTTCCTGTAGAATCTGTGAAACTCAGTGAAGTGCCACCAGAGCCAGTCTTGACAGTGCACATAGACAACAAAGGCAAAACCAAAACTAGGAGCCGAAGCAGAGGTCTGGCTAGAAATAAAAAGAGCAAGAGTAGATGTAGAAGCAGTAGCAATAGTAGTTCTAGTAGCAGTTCAACCAGTAGCAGCAGTGGCAGCAGTTCTAGCAGTGGCAGCAGCAGTAGTCAAAGTAGTTCTAGTAGTAGCTTGAGTACATGTGGCAGCAGCAGCACTACAAGTAGTAGTGAGAGTAGAAGTCGGAGTAGGGGCAGGGGACATAATAGAGATAGAAAGCACAGAAGGAGCATGGATCGGAAGCGAAGGGATACTTTGGGACTAGAAAGAAGTCCCAAATCTTCAAAAGGTGGTAGTAGTAGAGATACAAAAGGCTCAAAAGATAAGAATTCTCGGTCCGACAGGAAAAGGTCTATGTTAGAGAGTAGTCAATCAGGCAAAAGATCTACAAGAAGTGAAAAAGACCGAAAATCAGACAGAAAAGACAAAAGGCATGAATGGAAGAAGCCAGGCTTTCTTAGCCTATACTTGCAGCAGATTTCTTGATGCGTAAAAGGATTACCTTTCCTTGTAAGGAGGATGCTGCCTTAAGAATTGCATGTTGTAAAAATCTTTTTGGAAAATACAGACTTTGTTTAGCAGACATTCTTGTACTTTTTGCATAATTTTGTAAGTTATTTATCAAAATTATGTGAGGTTCCAAAATATGTAAAAATATAACAATAAAAAAGATTAACATACAAAAAAAGGAGAAACTGCTGAATAGTAACCCAAAGTGCTATAACACAATAAAATATTTCCAAAGAAAAATGCTCGGGAGCACAGTCCTATTTCAGACACACCAGGAATTACGAATCACCAGGAATCAAAATCCATTCAACAGCAAATGGGTGGGTGACTGGCAAAGCCACGATAGTTAACAGCCCTTGGCCAGAAACCTGGTTGATCTGATTCTCCACCCTTCCCATTGTTTCCACCTCTTCCCAGGCCGGTCAACACTGTGGTTCCCAAGTTTAGTGAGTCAACTACGGTAGGGTTGCCAGATAAAAGACTGGACTTCGAGTTAAGTTTGAGCCTCATTAGGGAATCAGTGGAGAGGTCTGGGGGGCTGGCCCCAGTCCCAAATATTACATGGACGCCTGCCCTTCCCCCCCAGAAGAATTTATTTCAAAGCACAGCATTGAATCTGCAGCTCCGAAAGAGGGACATATCTGATCGGAGCACATGGGAGCAGATGAAAGGGGAGGAGAGAGTGGAGCACATCCTGGCCCACCAGGCCGTGAGGACCATGATCCCAATTAGAGCAGCCAGTCCACAGAGAGGACCACATGCCCAGCCCCACTATGAGACATGACGTCCCTCACTGGCACACAGTCCTGCAGGGGACAGCACCAGAGACACAGTTTGGGAACTGCACCCGATCTGATCCCACACCTAGGCAAAGCACTGGGGGAGTGCAGCGGAACAGCAAGGGAACGGAGCTGTGAGGTCCCCAGGAAATGCTGAAGGTGGACTTTGGGGCCAGGGCGTGGTGCCCCAACAGACTGGACTGGAAAACACTCCTAAAGGGCAACAAACGATCCTTGAACTAAC
>NW_022107407.1:10342385-10343845 GCF_000313985.2 Echinops telfairi | reverse complement strand
GACAATAGAAAAGTGGGTGAAGGGAGACTTTGGACAAGTCAAGATATGACAAAATAACAATTTATAAATTATCAAGGGTTCGTGAGGGAGGGGGAGTGGGATGAGGACCTGATGCCAGGGGCTTAAGTGGAGAGCAAATGTTTTGAGAATGATAAGGGCAATGAATGTACAAATGTGCTTTACACCATTGATGTTATGTATGGATTGTGATGAGTTGTATGAGCACCTAATAAAACCAATAAAAAAATTTTACCCTCAGACGAACACACACATTCCAGCAATATCTGAGATATTTTCATTCCAATCACTCAAAATGCACATTGGCAAAAGATCTCACCCAAAGATTTAATTCGGTCACTTCTCAGTTGATCCCAGACCTTACCTGGTCCTCATCACTGTGATAAATCGTTACATCTCATAACCTGTGTATCACATGCCCTTCAAAAATACACTAGGGGAGATTATTAGGGAAAATATGACATGGATAAAGGGTATAGCATCTTAGAGCAGGCAAGGATGGTGAGACTTTGTGCGGAGTATGTTGAACATGTCAGGAGAGGTCAGTCCCTGGAGAAGGGCATTATGCTTGGTATTGGTAATGTAGACGGGCAGCAAAAAAAAAACATGCACTGATAGAATATAACAATGGATTCAAACATAAGAATAATTGGAGGGTGGCCCAGGAACTGGATTTTTTTTTTCTTTTTCTGTTATGCATGGTGCTTGGCACCTAACAAAAAACCAAGAAAGGCTTTTTGGTTTTGAACTACAGAGCACTTGGACAGAAGCAATACTGGTCAGCACAGAGATGGACATTAAACCCAGCACCTGCATTACATGTTTATATCATTACTTTTAGCGGGAGGGAGAAACGCTCACATTTTTCCCTTCACTAGTTCCACAGTTGGTAGGAGTATATCAGAAAATGCTGTTTCTACACATTGTAAAGAATTATGGCATAACTGCCTTGCGAAGTGTATTGATAGAAAAAAGTACCTCACAAATTATTTTCTCCCTTTTTAATACTAAAGATGCTTGCCTGCTTTCTTCCCACTGTCCAATTTACTTCCCCGACAGAGACAGGTTACCAGGAGAGCCCAGATCCTGGAGAAGGACATCATGATCGATAGGGCTAAGGGAAACAGAGGAACACCAGGAAGTGAATGGACTGACACTGTGACTGCAACAAGGTCAAGCCTAACGATTGTGCAGATGGCACAGGAGCTAGCAGTGTCTCGTTCTGTTGTACAAGGTCCACTGTTCAGCACCTGACAACCTCGGCTCTCTCCAGTCTCCCAAACTCAGCCTGCCCAGGTGTCAATGGTCGCCACTGTTTCTTCCCAGAAAGACCTTGTATAGTACTCCGAGGGCCCCGTGTTCCGGGTGCTAGCCTCTGCTCTGCCCCCAAGGTCAGACTCGCCCTCCACTGGGAATAATCCGCTCTTCCGAATACAAAGGGG
>NW_022107407.1:10334237-10342248 GCF_000313985.2 Echinops telfairi | reverse complement strand
TCGCAGCACAGTAATTAGACCCCGCCCCGCTGGAAAGTACGCGCGGAGCGCCCAGGAGCTCGAGCCCTGCGCCTGCGCCACCGCGGCCCCTGCCCCCTACGCGCGAGTCGGCTGAGGGCGCGCGAGGAGCAGAGTGCCCAGGAGCCGGAGCTCTGCGCCTGCGCCGCTGCGGCCATGCACCCAACGCGCTAGTCCGCCGAGGCCGCGCGAGGAAGCCTCGTACCTGGGGGAGGGGTGCGGCCTGCGGGGGGAAGGACTCGGGGATGGCACCTCCCGCGACGGGCTCCAGCTCCACCCCCCACCCCCCGGCGCAGAATGCGTCTCCCACGGGGAGGACTGACTGGTCCCTGCAGCTTCGGAAGGTTAGACAGTTTTACCCTAACGTCTAGGCCGCTTTCCTTGGCTCCCAACGTACTTTCCAGTAAAATAGACCGAGCCGACGCAGTTGCTCCAGGCCGACCGGGCGACTGGGCTCCGGTCGGTGGGGTTTCCTTGGGTCGTCCGGGGACTCGTCCATGTACCACGCTTCCACCATTTCCCCGGAAGGCTGCAGTTCAAACCCCAGAGACGACTGGGCGGCTGGAGGGTGTTGACCGCGCCCTTATATCCATCCTGCGCGGAGCAGCCCCGCCCAGGTGCTCCGACTGGCTCCTCCCCCGGCGCGAACGCCGCCCTCCGGGCAATTCAATAAGGTGCAGTTTGCGAGGGTGCTGAGACGCGGGGTTTCCCCGGATCAGGTTGGGTGGTGGATTTGAACCCACTGCCTTCCCCACTGTGCCTCCACTCTCCCCACTGTACCACCTCGGTGGCGGAGCAAGTAAATGCTTTTGTTATTTGGTGCTGTTCTCCTCAGAGACCTTTACAGTCTCTTTTCTGCTCCCATCAGCAGTTACAGCCCTGCCCTATCGGGTTACTGTGAACAGGCATCAACTCAGTGGCAGTGAGCAACCTTGTCTAGGGGGGATATGATATCCACTCGGTGGCAATGGGCTTATCAAGGGGCCCGCGGCGCAGTGGGTTAAGCATTCAACACTTGGAACCCAATAGCCCCTTTGAGGAAGAATGTGATGAAATAATGCACTTTTAAAACAATTTTTTTTAACTAAATATAGTTTTATTTTATTATTTTAAAAAAAATTAAGCCTTTTTTTAGGGCCTCATACAACTCTTATCAAAATCCATACATACATCAATTGTGTAAAGCACATTTGTGCATTCATGGACTTCTTTAAAGATTTAAAGCCTCCATGGAGCATTTGCTCCCTAGAGTCAGGATGGACTCATTTTAGAATTGGATTTAGTTTGGTTTACCACCTTTAGACGTCCCTGTGGTGTAGAGGTTATGTACTGTGGTTTGAATCCATAGGCCACTATAGGAAAACAATGTGGCAGCCTGCTTCCAAAAGAGATTGTACAACCTTGGGAACTTTGTGATGAGTTCTTACTAAACAACTCACCATCCTTAAGTTGATACCAACTCAATAGTTGACCCCACAGGACAGGGTAGAACTGCTCCTGTGAGTTTCCAAGACCGTCACTCTGAATGGATGTAGAAAGCCCAGTCTTTCTCCCAGAGAAGCTGCTGGTTCCCAAACTGCTCACCTTCGCCTTGCAGTCCAACTCACAACCTCTGTGCTACCAGGGCCCGTCCCACTGGTGATTGTCCTCTCTCCTCTACAGGCTCCATTAAGACCATGAATAGCTTTGAACCAGTTTACCATCTTTAACGTTCAGAACAGTATTGTGAGACTTTCTGCTTTACCATCGAGAAAGTGCCAATATAAATTATATGATTTTATTAAACTCATGCAGCCAATAAGGACAATCGCTGTAGTTCAAAGCCAGTTCCTGTCACCACATGGGACTTTGCTAACCAAGTATTGCTCAAATATTTCCTTGTCTGTTGCCCTCCCCAGGCCCAATCCCTTTTACTCTGGATTTTGAGTTTAAAAGTTTTCTGTAAAATGTTAAACTGCCTATTTCCTCTTTTTTTCTCCATCATTTTGCCCGATATAATGTTATATTTTAGAATTTAAAAAATTTTCCCTTTTTCATTTGGGAAATTAGAATTTCTTACTAATTTAGTTCTTTGAGGGCAGAGGTATGGGGGAGAGAAGGGAGAGAAACCAGCTGCTATGTCCTTAGGGGTGTAGCTTTCTTATAAGCAAGGGCCCTGGGGTCCACCCTGTCTCTCCCCTCTACAGTCCTGCCTGCCCCTCTACAGTTTCTGCCATGAATCAGGAGAGCTGCCAGAGCACTGCCCTATTTCCACTGACTTGGGTCCACAGGACCGTGCACCCACCAGCCAGCGATCTTCCTGCATCACTGCATGTCGCTGCCCGAGTCTGAGAGGGACTTGTGCACTAGTATCAGACTTATGGACTTGGGCTGGACTGGCCCGATCTGTAATTACTTCTTGTTATAAAGCTCTTTCTTATACAAATATGAATGTCACTGGATTTGTTTTTCTAGTTAACCCAGCCTAAGGCAGTAGAATTACATTATCCAAGTGCCTTTAAGGTATCTATGAAAACAACTCCGGCATGAAGAAACCAGAGAAGCCCTACCAACAAGAGGACACCAGGAGTGTGAAGGTAAAATATGAATCACCAAGAAACCAGCCCCGGAACAATAGTGTTTGCGGCAGGGAATGGAGTCGAACAGCTCTGTGGATCTTAACTGAAAAACGTCATTTTAACCAAAAGACAATGAAAAGTGATAATCCATTGCCATGGAGTTGATTCCACTCATAGCAACTCTGTTAGGGTTTCTGAAGCTATGGATCTTTACAGGAACAAACAGCCTCAACTTTTTCCCAAGGAATGGCTGGTGAGTTTAATGTGACCGCACAGCCAGCAGCAGCCCAATGTATAACACGGCAGCAGGGCTCGGTGGGAAAAGTGACTATCACTTTTTATTTCTTCAAAATAGACATGTTTCATTTATAATGGCCATTTAGAAATTAAGCCATAAAAGAAAAACCAAAAATCAGTAGATAAGCACCAAGTTTAATTATGGAGATAAAATAAAAAGAGAATCCTGGGATAATTATAATCTTGATTCTTGCTCCTATTTTAATTCTAAGATACAGAAATAGCTTACTTAAATATCTAATGTTTGAGTTTCCTCTGTGCAACAGGAAAATAATTCCCAAAAGTACTGTGGAGATGATGAAGCATTCGTTTTAACATAAACCAGGTTAAACACATACTTAAAAGCAAACTGCCCTTCTAAAACAGGTTGATCTGGTGTTTTATGTAACAAAATTAGGGTGAACTGTACCCCAGAACTGTGAAGTAGAAAGATAATAATTTTTTGTTAAAGTTTAAAGCCTTGATTGTGAAAGAGATATTTGATAGGAGATAAATATAATCTAGAAATCTTTTTAAAACATCATTTTATTAGGGGCTCATACCACTCTTATCACAACCCATACATACATCAATTGTGTAAGCACATTTGTACATTCATTGCCCTCATCATTCTCAAAACATCCGCTCTCTACCCAAGCCCCTGGCATTAGCTCATCTTTTCCCCTTCCTCCCTGATCCCCACTCCCTCATGAACCCTTGATAATTTATACATTATGATTATTTTGTCATGTCTTACACTGTCCGATGTCTCCCTTCACCCACTTTTCTGTTGTCCGTCCCCCAGGGAGGAGGTTATATGTAGCTCCTTGTAATTGGTTCCTCCTTTCCAACCCACCCTCTCTAAAAGTCTTTTGACAAAAAAATACTTACAGCTCTTTTTTACTGAGTGAAGGTTATAGCAAATCAATTTTCCATTCAGCAATGTATACACATTTTGTTTCCTGCCACTGTTTGCAATCCCCACAATGCACATCCTTCATTCTCATTCCAGGTCCTCCCTGTGTCCTTCCCTCTTAGGAGTCAGAACTGACTCAATGGCGGTGAGTTGGTTTCTTTACTTTTATTTCTTCACCTTTCCTGCCTTCTGAACTTTGTCCCTGATGAAATGCTCCCTGTTTGGTCTCAGATTGTTATGCTACAGAGTATATATCAGGTTTGGGCTACTGGTCTCCTTATACAATGACTATTTGGCTGAAGAATTAAGTCACAAGGGTAAGCTCACTTCTGGGTCTGAGGGTAACTCATAGCATAGTCTTGGGGTTCCACCAGTAATTTTTAGTTTCACATTTTTCTCACACTGTATTCAAGACCTTTTCATGTCATCTCTTCCACAAAGATCAATAGTGGTAGTTGGGCACCATCTAGTTCTTCTGCTCTCAAGATTGTGAAGCCTGTGGTGTATGTTATAACAGATATTATTTAAATTATATACATATACCATTGCAAAAAAGATCTAAAGGGGGAATTTTAGGGAACGAGATAAAAATACTCCTTGAGACTTCAAAACATTCATATAAATATGGAATTAAAATAAAATTTTTTCGGTGAATTTTATGAAGCCCTCTGGTATACATCTGAATATAAGATAATGCCACCCATTATGGGTTTGAGTAAATTAAGACCACAACAATGTCCAAATCCGATTATGTGAAGCCTTTATTATAGCAGGCTAGCCTGGACTGCAGAGGGGACATTAAAAGGTACAGTCTCCCATGCTGCAGGTCCAGTGTTTCTTTGGCTGAGCCTTTTACAGTATACAGGAAGCAAGCAGGGTACAGAAAGCAGAAAGGGCATGTTAAAAATTCATATATCTTTAAGTAAGCAATATTGACAGAGCAAAAATAAAATGGATTTAAGCAAAGTTCTTAGGCAGCCTGTTTTATGACTCTTCCCTGGATCTTGTCTTTAGTTAAGCATCCCTGTGAAAGAAAAAATGAACACACCTGCTCTGGGGAGAATGACTTACTGGTCGTCTCTGATAAGGAAAAGTTTAAACAAGCTTTGCCCTAAGGACATTTACTGGTCGGGCATTCCATTCAAGTGATGATAAAACACAGGTGGCATTAGACAGAAAAAAGGCCAAGTTCAATGGTGAGGCTTGTCCAAAAGATGGGGGCAGGCACTGGAGATCCCCTTGCAGAGGGGTCTCGGAGAGGAGATGAGCTAGTCAGGGTGCGATGTAACAATGATGAGAAATACAACTTTCCTCTAGTTCCTAAATGTTTCCTCCCCGCTCCCACTACCATGACTCGAATTCGATCTTGCAAGTCTGGCTAGACCAGAGGAGGTACACTGGTACAGATAGGAACTGAAAATACAGGGAATCCAGGACGGATGAGCCCTATAGGACCAGTGGTGTGAGTGGCAAAACAGGGAGGGTAAAGGGAGAATGGGTAGGAAAGAGGGAACCGATTACATGGAACTGTGTGTGACCTCCTCCCTGGGGGACAGACAACCGAAAAGTGGATGAAGGGAGACGTCGGACAGGGCAAGATATGACAAAATACCCATTTATAAACTATCAAGGGCTCATGCGGGAGGGGGGAGCGGGAAGGGAGGGGAAAAATGAGGACCTAATGTCGGGGGTTTAAATGGAGAGAAAATGTTTTGAGAAACGATGTACAAATGCGCTTTACACAATTGATGTGTGTATGGATTGCGATAACAGTTGTGTGAGCCCCTAATAAAATGTTATTAAAAAAAAAGACATAAATATGAAAAAAAAAAAAGATGGGGGCAGGGGGAGGGCTTCTTGGAAGCAGAGGAAATTTGTGGTGGTTTACCTTAGCCTTTAGGTCAATTAAAAAATGGGGTGACATGAGCTGTCTCCTTCACAACCATGATCTTAAAATTAAGGCAGCTACTTTATTCTGAACTAGAAAGTGGCACAAGCAATTGAAAGTGTGCCCCATAGGGAGGGTACTTCCCTGTCCACTCTCCTCTCAGGGCGCAATTTTGGGAGAAAAAGTATATTTCTTTAGTTATGCCACCTATTCAATGTTTTTATTAAGAGAGAAGAGGCATTGGGTGATATCTAGATTAAAGTCTAAGAATACTATTCAGAGAATGTACCTACGTAGGTAAGAGCATACTTATGACGAGTTGCCCTTCTGAAAGAGTAGGTTGATTTGGCATTTTGTATAACAAATTAGGGAGACTTATACCTCAGAATTGCTAAGTAGCAATTCTGGATTTTCTGGGTCTAAGGTTTCATTCAGGTTAAAGTTGAATGAATGTATTCACACAGGGCTACAGAACCATGATTCTTGCCTTAATTAGAGAAGACGAGTGTGGATTGACTCGATTTTCATAGTTCTGTCCATGTCAAAATCAGCTGTACTGTTCTTTTCATTTAAAAATATTCTTCAACATGGGTGGAGGGAGACATCAGATGTGTGAGATATGAAAAGAATAATAATTTATAATTTATCGGGCTCATGAGGGCGGGGAGGAGGGAAAAAAGAGGAGCTGATACTCAAGCAGAAAGAAAATGTTTTGAAAGTGATTGCAATATATGGACAAATGTGTTTGATACAATTGATGTTTGGATTGTTATAAGAGCTGTAAGAGCCCCAAATAAAATGATTAATAATAAAAAATTCTGATCAAATAATCTTGCAAAAGAAAGATAATCTAGCCCTAAGTCTAAAATAAAGCAAAGGGAAAATGGGTGCTTTTCTGCCCCATTATCAGATGTTTACAAGCAGTGTGCTCACTGGCAGAGAGCGATCGCCCTTAGGCTATCTGTGCCAAGAACTTCATGTACCGTTCTCGAGCGTCACAATGGTCAGCAGGCCGGTTGTAGACTGTCCACACTAGCCCTCCAACAAATAGCCGCATTGCTTTTATATAGTTCTGAAAGAAAACAAACAGATTGGTGTTTTATTAAAACAGAGGACCATCTACTTATCTATTAAGGCAACACTCATTGTTTTTATCTCCTGTCTTTAACATTTTTCATTACATTTTATCCTCTGAACAAAAACTAGTATCAGAAGATATGGCTAGTCCTAATAACTCCTTATGCTCAGGCACGCAAAAGCACCTGCAGCTTAATCAGTGTTTAAGTCTATATTCTCTACATAAAACCCAAGAACATAGGGAGTGCGGAGACCCAAGCAGACTGCCTACTGAATACGGTCCCCTTGTTGGTCCCGTTGACAGAGAACTAGCACTGGGGCCCTCCTGAGGTGCCGGTGGGCAAGGGAAGGAAATTTGACATCATTTACCAAAAGTTTAAATGCCCATACCTCTTCATCTAACTTTCAGCCCTTTAGAAATGTATCTCATAAACTTACACAAGTGCAAAGTGACAAATGTATATAGTTATTTATTACACCACCATTTGTAGTAACAAAACATCGTAAATAATTCGTGTACCCCCTCTCCCCCCAATTAGGGATGATAAATTCACTGTAACATATAATTGGCTATGTAAATGAGGGTATAGTCAATAATGAAATACTATCCAGTTGTAAATAAGCAGTGACGCTTGTTATATACTGATCTAAAGTGATTTCCAAGATATATCAAATGCAAAAAGTACATGCAGAACTATGTCTAATGCCTTCTAATTTCTGTGCTTTAAAAAATAGAATATGAATAAATATCTTGCTTGAATATACATAAAAATCTCTCTGAAAAGGTTTATTTAATGTAATACCATTTACCTCCAGGGAGAGACACTGGGTGGCTGGGGAACAGGAGTAAGAGGGAAACTTCACTGTGGACCCTAAACACAGCTGTCAAGGAAGGACATCAGGACTATTGTGTTAGAAGTCAATGCTTGTCATCCCAGTTAGTGCAGGCTAGGTTGACCCTACACGTGTAAACTATTTTACAAAACTATTTAAAGTACCACAGTGAGACTGACATACACCCAGTAAAGGCATGAAAAAAGTTCCCTCCTCCTTCCCTCTTTATTTAAAATAGCTACTTAAAACATTTCATTGCTACTACCTTGAAAATAAATTAAGAATCTGGTAACAAAGACGATCCCTATTCTTAGGTTTTCTGGAAGTAATCTAAATTACTTCCAGAAAACACAAGAATTGCCTTACTTTTCGGTTTTTATTGCTGATTTTTTTAAAAAATCATTTTATTGGGGGCTAGTACAATTCTTATCACAATCCATACAT
>NW_022107407.1:10325754-10333338 GCF_000313985.2 Echinops telfairi | reverse complement strand
TAAGTACTTGAGTGGAGGCCCAATGTCCATCTGCTGCCTTAATACTAAACCTATAAATATATGCACATAGATCTATTTCCCCACCCTCCTATATAATTATATTTACATATGTACATGCCAGTATTTTGACGTCTATAAATACTCTTTGTCAACTAGTTCTTTCCTCTATTTCCTTTTACTTTCCTCTTGTCCCTCTATCATGCTCAGCCTTCATTTGGGTTTCAGTAATTGCTCTCGGTTACATTGTCCTTGCTGAATCCCTACCAGGCCTCTCACACCCTTCTTGCCACTGATTTTGGATCACTTGTTGCTCCCCTGTCCCTGGGTTGGTCAGCATCACCTCCTTACCCCCGCCTCCCCCACTTCCATGTCTCCCCAGAACGATTGGTCCTGTTGTTTTCACCTCAAGACTGTTCATCCAGCCTATCATATCTATATAGATCTGTGGAGATAATAATATGCACCAAAAATCAAGCCATAGCAAAATAGGCAATGAATGAGAACACAGCAATGGCAACAAAAAAAGAAACCAATGACCCATAGAAGAATAAATTAATTGAAAGGAAAACATTTTTTTTAAAACAAAACCTGTAAATAGATCTAGGTCTGATTTTTTTATCTCTAGGCGTGTCCTTCAGTCAGGTCCGATGGGGTGCAATGCTCTGGCCCCAGAGTCTGTCCTTTGTACTCCCTCGGGGGCTCCCTGCTCAGCTCCCATGGTTGCTCTGCCACACGCCTTTAGTAGTTTGCCTCGGTTTTATTGCTGATCTTAATGACTGCATTGCACTACTGCTAGTGACAAAGTAAGAGTCAAAGTAAGATGCAACACGTCAAGTGCCTCACAAAGATTACCAGTAGAATTAATGACAAAATATGAGTTGGGATCTCCCTCAGTTACAGGAAAAGGGCCGTTTTCTGGCTAAGATGCTGAGCTTTTCTTGGCCAGCGATACTGTTAAAAGCGTGGTCCTGTGCAGCCAGGAACACAAGCGGAGAAGACCAACGAGCTGACTGTTAACGTAAGGTTAACCACTGCCCCAGTCAGCAGATGCAGACCACACCCTGGGCCTGGATTTCTCCTTGACTCCAAAAGCTAGTCAGGAGCGATATCCACACTCATGAACTCAGTCAATTTCAAGGAGCAGAGCTGATGGTGTTAGAGCTGGTGTCAGGAATTTTGGAAACCTGTACGTGTGCAAGTAAAAGAAGTCGGATTTACCTTTTCATCGAGTGTGAAACGGTGATACATTCCCGCAGGAAGGGTTATCATGTCTCCTTTCTCTATGAAAATGCGGATCCACTTGTCCTCTTTATCTCTTACATCAAAATAACCACTTCCATCCAAGACATATCGAATTTCATCATACAAATGTAAATGTTCCTCATAAAAATTTTTAACCTGGAGTAGGAGGAAAAGTTTTTTAAGCTTACTGGAGACCAATCATGCAAATTATCAGAGTTATACCCACTGGGCTAAGCTTTAAATATACCAGAACTGAGGTGAATGAAAATTGTCTCCTATAAAAATGAACATGGGCAGAAGCATCTTGGGAAATAAAGCAAGCCAAAAAAGAAAAAAAAAAGGAACACGGTACTTGCTAGGAATTATCACTCATATAAATGTAAGACAGCTAAGAGTGAGAACATTTTATGAAATGTATCAAGATAGTAATAGGATGAATTAACACTTACATAGCACATACCAGGTGCCAGGCAAGGTTCTAAATACTTTAACTGTTTAGGTAGGTTCATATTGAGGTAGGTCATAGTTATAACCTCAATTTTACACCTGAGGAAATGGAGGCACAAAGGCTAAGCAAGTGGCCCAAGGTCACACCCTTAATAAAGGGGCAGAGACTCCCACCCAGACACTGTGGCTCTAGCGTCCATGGTCACAACCCCGAGTCACTGTCACTGCACTGTGAAAGCAATCATGCTAAAATGATGCCATGACAAGATCTGCAGAAGCACACAAGAAAAGGTTTTACCTGTCCCAATAAACACTTTCTACTTGCTCAAAGACATGTTTGTGTCTTTCAGAAGGTCTTCCCACCAGCCCTTGACATTTTAAAATAAAAAATATGCATATAGACAAGTAGTTAAAATAACTTTCTAGTGAATATCCATTTACCCTTCACCTAAATTCTACATTAACATTCTAGTATATTGCATTGGTAATATCTAACCATCCCCCATATTCAGAAGTACATAATGTTTATACATTAAAAAAAAAAAACAGCTGGAATATGTTTAGAAATGTCTATAAATGTTTAGAAAATCAGTACTTTATTTTTTTAAAATCAGTACTAATAAAAATAAAGCCCCCCCCCCTTTTTTAAACCCAACAGACTATCAAGTGTTTGAATTATGGCCAGCTTACTCTGTCATTGAAGCTATATGGAAACAGACATCTATGGACACTGGTAGAAGTAATTAAAAACTGTTGCATCCCCTACGAAGAGGAGTTTGGCACTCTCTACAAACTACATGTGCATTTACTGGTTGAGTCGTCACCTAGAATTTTATTCCCAAGCTGTACCTCCAACCACGCAAAGAGAGATATGGACAAAGCTACTATTCCTGTATTATTTGTCATTTTAAGATGCTGTAAACAAGTCAAATGCCCAAGCATCAAAGAAAGAATGATAAATTAGTATAGCTACATAATGATGCTGTTATCTAAAAGAACAAGGGAAATCTCTATGAACTGAAATGGTTTCTTGAATATATTGAAAAGGTGAGAAAACAAAAAAATAAAGCAAAGGTCAAAAGAGTGTATGTAAGAATGAAGAGAACATGACTCCACAGACACAAAAGTCAGGGGTACTGCTAAAAAATCATACTCATCTTTATTAAACAAAAGTATCAAAATGTGACACTATTGTTCTGCATCACAGACTCTATTTTAAAGTCTACACACTTCTGAAGGTTTCCACTTAAGTCTTCCTCAAAGAATTTTGTGCTCTTCAATTTACACCTTGTCAAAAGAGCAGTTTGGGCATCCTCAAAGACCTCAAATCATGTTCTCTTTCAATGTTCTTTGAGTTTGGGCGACAAAAGGAAGCAAGGCAAAGACTTCAGGGTGGGGGAAATTCTCAAGGGACAGTCTGAGCAATAAGTGTTGTGATGGGAAAAATTCTTGGCACAACCTTCCTGGCATCACTGAAGTTTGAAATATTCTTACAGTTCCCTTAGACCAGCAGTTCTCCACCTATGGGTCATGACCCCTTTGGGGATCGAATGACCTTTTCACAGGCGTCGCCCGATTCCTAACAGTAGTAGCAAAATTACAGTTATGAAGTAGCAACAAAAATAATTTTATGGTTGTTGGTCGTTGGGTGGGTCACCACAACATGAGGAACTGTATGAAAGGGTCTCGGCATTAGGAAGGTGGAGAACCACTGCTTTAGACTAAAGTCCTGTGTCCTTCCATTATATCCACCAAGATTATCTGCATTGGGCAGAAAACAATGGCTCCTAGAGAGCTTGTGGAGAGATTGGAATCCTCATACACTGCTGGTGAGATTGCAAAACTACTTCAAAAAACTGGGAAGAAAAATTCCAGGTGCTCAACAATCCCTTTACAGGGTTTACACCCTGTGAGCGGGAAAAGGAAGAGCCATAGTGCAAGAAGACGCATACACACCCATGTGCACAGCAGCACTGTTCACAAGAGCAAGCACATGGAAATGTGTTGCGTGCCCACCAGTGGAAGAATGGATGAATAAACTCTGGCACACACACACAACGGAATCCTGTGTTGTTAAAAAACAAGGATGAAACCATGAAGCACTTCACAGCATGGAAGGGCCTGGAGAACATGATTCTGAGAGAAATAAGCCAATCACAAGAGGAGAAATATTGTCTGAGACCACTGTTATAAAGGTGTGTTAGTCTGGGTTGACTAGAGCAGGGGTCCTCAAACTATGGCCTGCGGGCCACATGCGGCCCACTGAGGACATTGATCTGGCCCGCCAGGTGTTTTTGCCCGTTTTGTGTTTTTTATTTCAAAATAAGATATGTGCAGTGTGCATAGGAATTTGTTCATAGTTTTTTGTTTTAAAACTATAGTCCGGCCCTGCCACTGTCCCCATGTTTTAAAAGTTTGAGGACCCCTGGACTAGAGAAACAAATCCAGAGACACTCAGATATATAGAATACAGGGCTTTCTATCAAGAGTAATTGTATATCAAGAAAGCATCCCAGTCCAGATCAAGTCCACAAGTTTGATATTAGCCCATAAGTCTGATATCAGTCCATAAATCTCTCTTCAGACTCACACAGCCACATGGAATACTGCACAGTACAGGAAGATCACAGGCTGGTGGCCACATCACAGTGCTCTGGGATGTCTAAGCAAAGTTTGCCAGCAGGAAGGTAAAGGCAGAGAGCGAGAGAGACATTCCCAGGGCCATCCTTATGAGAAGGCCATGCCTACAAGGAGGTCTATCAGGCTGTAACCTGACTGACTAGACTCCACCTCTACACTTATTTATCAAGTTGATATGACAATATTTAACTACCGCAAAAGGGATAAAGGAAAATATAGGTTTAATGCCAAAAGAAGCATTTTGACTGTTACGGGGCGAAGTCAGAGGCTGGAGGCCAGGCGGGGTTGACATGGGTGAGGGAGAAGACAATCTTCTGTGAGTGGGAGCAGGAAAGCCAAGGCAGGGATGGGTCACGTCACCTACTGGGGCTCTGATATGTAGTTTAAGTTGTTGAATATAAAACTGATATCTGTGACAAAATAACTATTTATAAACCAGCAAGGGATCATGAGGGAGGGGGGAGCGGGGAGGGAGGGGAAAAATTAGGACCTAATGCCGGGGGGTTTAAGTGGAGAGAAAATGTTTTGAGAATGATAAGGGCAATGAATGTACAAATGTGCTTTACACAATTGATATGTGTATGGATTGTGATAAGAGTTGTATGAGCCCTTAATAAAATGATTTAAAAAAACAACAAAAAAAACCTGATGATCTGAAATATTTACCCCTACCTACTTCACAATAGAAAGATCTGATACTGACTGGCCAAACTCTTGACATGATGGCCCTGAGACAACCTCAGTCCCGACACTGGTCACCCTCCAGGCTCTACTTTCAGTCACGTGATAGACACATCTATAAGGTGAACAAGAATCCAGGGAGGCATGCACTTCGTAGAACAATCAACCACACAAATGGAGAGGGCAGCGCTTGCCCAGGAAGTAGCTCAGCTAGCAGGAAGGAGAGAAGAGGATGAATGGACACGGGAAACACGGGGAGGGGTGGGGAGAGGGTTGTGAACTAGTGGGCAGTGTCATCAATGTCACCAATCAAAGTGTGCATGAATTACTGAATGGAAAACCAGTTTTCTGTATAAGCCTTCACCCAAATCACAAGAAAACGATAAATTACCTATTTGGAATCCACAAATCCCCTTTCCCTCTACTTTGAATTGAACTGCCCAGACTATATGACAAACTTCAGTAGTGGGTGCATAAATTTGAATAGTTGTCAAATGAACTTACCAGTAGGTGTACAAATATTATTCTACCCCCCAAAAAAACAGTACTTCAAGAAAGATAAATGAGTAAATGAGTAAGAATATTGATATGTCTACACCTAGGGTTCTCACTGTGGGAGGAAAAGATACACAACTATAGAATAAGGCAATGCAATGAAAAAATCTTGCTATCAGTTTCAACTCGTGCCTAAAACAACAACAAAAATTGTGTATATATGTACACAGAAGAGCTTTTGACGGGAATAGAGAAACTAGGTAAAATGACACCGGGGTGGCATAGCTCAATTTCTAAGTATCAGTAATATGTACCAGAAGGGATAACCGACTCAAGGGCTAGCGAGGTCAGGAAAAATATGAAGATGTGCCTGGAATACTTAATGCCAGAAAATATAAAAATGACCAGGGACACGTCAAAAGAGGAGCCCACTTTCACTTGCCAAATCTGTGACAATTTGAACATGAAAATGAATAATGGCAAGGATGCATGATAGCCCAATGGTTAAAATAAGAATGTGTAAGCCCACATCAATGATAAATAAATGGGAAAAGTGGAAAAGCTCCTCATATAATAGAAAGCTAATGTAATATATTACATAGTTAGAAAATCACCTTCAACCATCATATCAATAACTGATATAGGAAAGAATCATCAAACCTTTCTAACAATATATGTTTGAAAGGAAATATGACATTTGCAGGTCTAAAAGCAACTCTCTACAAATTTCTTATTGGCTCAAGAATTTGAAAAAAAAAGGTTTATAATTGAAAAAATTGGTAGATACCAATTTAAGCAATTAACCAAAGTTAACATCACCAAAACGAGATCATCTGATAGCACATGTCACCAGACGAAATGGACTGTTTGTGCAGGATACCTGCCAGATTCCACGAATCGAATGGTGAGGACAAACTCCAGGGCAGCACAATGCCTTCTCTTTACATATGGCTCTTCCAGATGTAGGTTTATCATTGTGTCAAAAAAAAAACAAAAAACAGGGATTGGTCAGTCCAGGTGGTGTAGTGTTTAGGCTTAAATCTTAAAATGATTTAAGGGGGAAAAAAAGGTTGAATCATCTAATATTCCTAGTAAGAATCACACAATTTGACTTCAAGAGAATCTGATGAATTATAGGGCACTTAATAGGAAATGAAGTAACTTTGTGTGCTACTACAGTATTTGGCCTCTGACTAGTGAGACTAATTTGACATAGGCAGATCTAAAACCAAGTAAGGAACTAAGTCAACCAATAGGAATTAGAGCAAACAATTTCCGTGTTCTCAGGCCACTTTTGTTTTTAGCACAATATGGTGGTATTGGCTTACCTGCTTATCTTATGATTTCTTCTTAAGAAATACAAAGGGGAAATTCAAGCTACTGGATGAACAGGGTGGGTAGAGAGCCAGAGCCCTCCAGGTGGGTTCAGTAGCAGGAACACAGGATTGTGAAGACCTGGATCCTGGCCTACGCTTATCAAAGGGACCCTGTGGACAATCCATTGTTCTCTCCAGATTTCTAATTATCATATGAACAGGCTAAAGTTATGCAACCAAAGGCAGTAGTTTAATATTTCTGAACTCAGTGAGATTTAAAGCAAATGTTGGGAACCATGATGGTGGCCAAGTTTTTCTAGGGAAGAACAATATACTAAAAATAACTATCATTGTCATTATAATGTCATAAAAGAGCTTTTTTATTTCAAAGAAGGTGACAATTTAAAAATACAGACAGTCCTTTATATTGAAGAAATTTAACTCTATTAAAAATGTTCTACATTGTACATCTTTTTCTCATCTTTATTAATGGGCCTTCAAGAATAACCATAAAACTTAAAGCTTTAAAAAAAAAACAAAAAAACCTTAAAGCTTTAAAAAAAGAAATCCTGTGCTCAACCTGTAAGCAAGAGAGACCAGAAATACCTTCCTCCCTGAAAGAACCACACAAAAGATGTGAGTTAGTAGTTTGCAAGACACTGGACACCAGGAAATAAAAGAGAGTAATCCTCAGAAGAGAGGAACAAGTGAATCATGAGGACAATGGCTTAAAACCGTGAGATGATTTCCAGGTAGCAGTTCA
>NW_022107407.1:10304009-10325654 GCF_000313985.2 Echinops telfairi | reverse complement strand
GAACAGATGACAAGGTCTACATATGGCCTCCTCCCTGGGGGAGGGACAGCAAAAGAAGTGGGTAAGGGAGACGTCGGATGGGGTAAGGTATGATAAAATAATAATAATTTATAAATTATCAAGGGTTCAGGGGGAGGGGGAAGTAGAGAGGGAGGGGGAAAATGAGCTGACACCAAGGGCTCCGGTGGAAAGCAGGTGTTGTGAGAATGATAAAGTCAACATATGTACTAATGTGCTGGACACAAATGATGTATGTGCAGATTGTGATGAGTTGTATGAGCCCCTAATAAAATGCTTATTTAAACATTTTTTTAAAAAATCCTGTCCTCTACTTCTAAGCAAGAGAGACCAGAAATACCTTCCTCCCTGAAAGAACCACACAAAAGATGTGAGTTAGTAGTTTGCAAGACACTGGACACCAGGAAATAAAAGAGAGTAATCCTCAGAAGAGAGGAACAAGTGAAGCAGGAGGACAATGGCTTAAAACCGTGAGATGATTTCCAGGTAGCAGTTCAGGGACAAGGGGCCCAGTAGACACCCTGAATAGGTAAAGTCTGGGGAGACCACGGCAGCTAAAGTGTGCAAGTCAGAGCAGTTAGGAGAGAGGGGAGAGCTAGCTGCACAGACAGCAACCTCCAGTGGCATACAGATGACCTCAGTCCAATATTGATCTGAGAAGATTCATATGTGCATGTACCAAGGCTGGACAAAGAACCACCCCACCTGAAAGGGTTAAAGGTAACATATACTTATCAGTGATGCCCCCCAAGGAGGGAAGGGACGAGGTAAAAAATATGATGAAATTGTGGCCCTGGCTTCAAGGGACATTCTAGTTAAATGCCTAATAATATGTTTAGTATTTCTGTTCTGATCCCTAATATGTTGTGTAGTGTCCAGAATCTTTAAAGCATGTAAGCCATTATCAAAGCACAAGATGTGGGTCTCTATTCCTTGGAGCAACAGAGGAAGGAAAGTCAAAAGCAGGAAGACAGGGAATGTGTGGCCAATGAACTCGATGCACAAGTACCGAAGACTAGAAGATGTAGGTGGTTGCCAGCGGCATTCCTGTACATATTTGATTAAGAATTCTACAGTGTTGTAGGATGATATTAAGACCATCATAAATGAAGAACGCTATGTCATTAGATAGCCAGGAAATAAAGAAAAGTTCAAAATGGATGGTCTGAAACAAAGGTAGCTAAAACAAATGGAAGAAATAGTGAAAGGAAAGAGATAAAGAGAAAGTTTTAAAGGGAAACTCAAGAAGATAAACTAAAGCATTATTTTTTAAAAAATGGAATTAGAAAACCAAGATGGAAGAGCATGTTCAGCATTTCTCAAACTGAAGTAATCTGAAGACACATTCACCTCTCAGAGAGTTGTAATATTCAAAGATTCCACGGTAAAAATACTGAACTATGCAGGAAGCATCAAAAGAAGATGGAAAGAATACACAGAATTACTGTACCAAAAAGAACTAGTTGACATCCAATGCTTTCAAGAGGTAGCATGTGACCAAGAACTGATGGTACTGCAGGAAGTCCAAGCTGCAATGAAAACATTAGCCAAAAACAAAGCTGCAGGAATTGATGGAATACCAATAGAAATGTTTCAACAAACGGATG
Source organism: Echinops telfairi (assembly GCF_000313985.2). Taxonomy (NCBI): domain Eukaryota; kingdom Metazoa; phylum Chordata; class Mammalia; order Afrosoricida; family Tenrecidae; genus Echinops; species Echinops telfairi. The sequence goes on along the minus strand of NW_022107407.1, from coordinate 10,324,029 downwards.
CAGTAGTGGAAGTACTAACTACTCTAAGCCAAGAAATTTGGAAGACAACTACTTGGCCAACTAAATGGAAGACATCCACAGTTATACCTATATCCTATGAAAGGTGACCAATGGAATGCAGGAGTTATCTAACAATATCAATAACATCACAAGCAAGAGAGATTTTGTTTACGATCATTCAAAATGCAGTTGCAGTATTACGCTGACAGGAAGCTGCCAGAAAGACAAGCCAGATTCAGAAGAGGGCGTGGCACCAGTGATGTCCACGAAGGCATCAAATGGATCTTGGCTGAAAACTGAAAGAGGTTGACTTGTGTTTTCTTGACCATGCAAAGGCTTCTGACTGTGTGGATGATCACACACTATGTATAACACTGGGAAGAATAGGAATTCTACAACATGTCATTGTGCTCATGTAGAACCTGTACTCACATCAAGAGGCAAGTGGTTGAAACAGAACAAGGGGATAATGTATGGTTCACAATCAAGAAAGGTGTGCATCGGGGTCGGATCCTCCAACCACACTTATTCGCTTTGTAAGATGAACAAACAGCCTGATAAAATGGATGCTGAAGAAGCACATGGCATCAGAATGAGAGGAAGGGTCCTTTACAGGCCACGATAGGCAGGCAACAGGACTTTGCTTGTGGAAACAGAAAAGAAATTGAGGCAATTAGTGATGAAGATCAAAGACTGCAGCCTTCAGTATGGATTATAACTTAAGGTTAAGAAAATGAAAATCCTCACCACTGGACCAATGGACAGTATCATCATTGGAGAAGAGACTCAACGTGTCAAAGATTTCATTTTTCTTGGATTCACAATCAAATCTCACGGAAGCAGGAGTCATGAAATTGAATGACTTATTACATTGGGCAAACCTGAAGCACAAGACCTCTTTAAAGTGTTAAGAGCAAAGATGCTACTTTTAGGACAAAGATGCACCTTACCCAAGCGTACGTATTTTCAGTTGATTCACATGCATGTGAAAATCGGGCAATGGATAAAGAAAACTTCATAGGGATCGGTGCATTTGAATTATGGTTTTGGTGAGGAACCTTCAAAGTACTGTGGACTGCCAGAAAAGAAAACTTGTCTTTCTTGGAGCGAGTCAGCCAGAATGCTTTTTAGAAGCAAGGACGGCCAAACTTCTCATGCACTTTGAACAAGTGATAAGGAAAGATCAGTCCTTGGAAAGGACAGCAGTCTTCGTGAAGCAGAGTCAGGGAAAAGAGGAAGACCCTCAAAGAAATAGCTGCAACAAGGTGCTCAGCCCTAACAACTGTGAGGATAGCTTAAGACCAGGCAGTGTTTCCTTGTGCTCTACACAGCTGTGAACCCAGACCAACGGCACCTCACAACACGCACTGGTTAACAAGGAATACACGTTAAATAAAAGCAGAAATCCTAGTACAGTAAAAGGAAAGGGATGGAAAAAGATACGCCATGCTAACATGAGTCAAAAGAAAGCTGGAATGAGTACGCTGATATGAGACAAACTGGGTTTGGGATCAAAGAATACTATCAGGAATAAAGAAGTTATTAATTTCCTAATGATAAAGAGCAGAATTAATTGAAAGCATAATCATCGCAAACGGTTACCTAATAACAGAACTTTAAAATACGTGAAGGAAAAATGATAATAGAGAAATCTACAATTATAGTCAAAGATTCAATAGCCTTGTCTCTGTGAGTGCTAGAACAAGTAGATAAAAGACTATGGAAGAACTGCAGGGGTTAAACAGGTTTTTGCTCCTCATGAATTTGCTTGCCTGGGCCCAGGATTGGAGGGCTTCACACTTATACCTTATGTATCCAAGAACCAGATTTATAATACTGTCCCCTTTTTGTTACGTATGAACGCTATAAACAAAATTATTAAAAAAAAAAAAAAAAGACTATGGAAGATTTAAACAGCACTATGACTCAACTTGAACTAATTGACATTTACACTTAACAGTAGAAGAATTTACTGTATGGTTTAATTGATATTTACACTATGCACAGGGAACATTTACCAAAATAGATCATTCTGGGGCAGAAAGCAGGTCTCAACAAACATGGGGGGGAGGGGGGGAGGTGGTACTTAGGTGCCATCAAATCAGTTCTGACCCAAAGTGACCCTATGCACAACAGAGCGAAATATTGCTATGTCCTGCACCATCCTCACAATTGGTCCCATGCCTGAGCCCACTTGGCAGCCACGGTGTGAGTCCATTTCATCAAGGGTCTTCCTCTTTTTCACTACCTTTGACTTTAGCAAGCATGGTGTATTATTCTCCAGGGACTGGTCTCTCCTGACAGTATGCTCGAAGTATTTAAGACAAAGCCTTGACAACCTTGCCTCTAAGGAGCACTCTATCTGTATTCCCCCAAGACAGATCAGTTTGTCCTTTCAGTAGTCACTGGTATTTTCAATATTCTTCACCAGCATCACAACTGCATCCATTCTTCTTTGGTCTCCCTTATTCAATGTCCAACTTTCACAGGCATATGAGGCAACTAAAAATACCATGGCTTCGGTCAGGTGCACCTTAGTCCTCAAAGTAGCATCTTTGCTTTTCAATACGCTAAAGAGTTCTTATGTAGCAAGTTTATATAATGCAACACATTATTTGATCTTTTCACTGCTGCTTCCATGAGAAGACAAAATCCTTGACAACTTCAATCTCTTCTCCATTTATCATGATGTTACCTATTGGTCTAGCTGAAAGGATTTGGGTCTCATTTACATTGAGTGGTAATCTATACTGAAGGCTCCACTCCTTGATCTTCATCAGCAAAGTGATTCAAGTCCTCCTCACTCTTAGCAACCAAGATTGTGTCATCTGCATATTGCAGGTTGTTAATAAGTCTCCCTCAAATCCCATGCCATATTCTTCTTCGTATGTTCCAGTTTCTCTGATGGTTTGCTCAGCATACAGAATGAGTAAGTATGGTGAGAAAATACAACCTTGATACACACATTTCTTGTTTTTAAGCCATGCAGTATTTCCTTGTTCTGTTTGCCAACTGCCTCTTGAACCATGTAGAAGTTCCTCAACAAATTTACAAGGATTCAAATTTTTTAAAAAGCATGTTCTCAGATGACAGTAAAAGATTTCTCAAAAACTCTAAATAATAGGAAACTACATAAGATACATCTTAATAAAACCCAATAAGCCAAAGAATATATAACATTACAAAGTATTTCGAACTTAAAAATAAATAAGAAGAAAAGCCTCAATCAGTGACTTCAGCAACAAAATATAGGAATTTATAATTTATCAAGAGTTCACAAGGGTGGGGAGGGTTGGAAGAGGAGGTGATACCAGGGGCTCAAATAGAAGAAAATGTTTTCAAAATGATGGCAGCATATGTACAAAAGTGCTTGATATAATTGATGTACCGATCGTTATAAGAGCCCTCAAAAAATGATTTATTGAAAAAAATCAATGAAATAGAAATTAAAAAACATTGAAGAAACACCAATGAAATCAAAAGCTGGATCTTTAAGCACATCAATAAAATTGATAAGCCCCAAAGTAGACTGGGCAGGAAAGAAAAGAGACAAATTATAAGTACCAGAAATAAGGTGAGAACACTACAAATTATAGAGAGTAAAAGGGCAATAGAGATTTATGGGATACATAAAGATTTCTCCCAAGTTGTCATCCCCATATATATGCCAAACCTAAGACATTGCTTGCTATACATGGTAAACAGCTGTACACATGGAGGGCAACGAAAGCTGGTCAGAGGTTATTCTCCTGGGGAGGGGGGTGTTATCAGCCATCTAGACTGTACAGTCTGTCCCACTCTAAGTAGGGCCCACTCCCTTCTGATAAGAATAGTAGATTGTTTCCCTCAAGGAGAGCCCAGGGCGGTGAAGCCCACTCAAGAGTGACCAAGGTTAGGCTGCCATATTGAATCTAGGGTCCACCCATCTTGTCACATGTGTACCCCTAATCCCTCCCTTTCCTATTGCGTGTACACCCCTAGCTCTTCCCCTTCCTGTCACGCATATGCGTATTGAACAGCCCTTTCCTGTGATGTGTGTGGTTACCCGTAATCATGCCCCCAAAGATATATAAGCCTTGGTTAGAAATAAAATCCTTCCTCCTGCCCTCTCCTCCTCCTGCATCACCACGTGGACCACCAGGAAGGGCTGAGGTGAGCACGCTGCCACGAAATGTGTCTGATTCCTTTATTTTACTCTCTCTCCTATCTTCTGTGATGTTACTATCATGTTTATATATTACAACCGTACAATTGTGCCTACTGAACCCATGGTCGTGTGAGGTGCTAGTTTCCCCTCACAGAGAATCATCTGAATATCTTTAGGACAATGCATTTGCAAATTTAAATGAAATGAACAAGTTCTCTGAAAGACACAAATTACCAAATCTCTCTCAAGGACTGGATGAGTCTGAAGAGGACACTCTCCATGTATTAAAAGGAGCTGCACTAGTGGCGCAGTGTGTTAGGCCCTGGGTTGTCAACCAAAGGACAGCAGCTCAGAAAAGAACTGAACAAAGATGAGGCTGTGTGTGTGCTCCCTAAAGATTCCGTTTCCGACTGTGGGAAATCAGACTAACAGTGAACGTCCTGCCACTGATAAAAACTCTCGGACCAAGTGGCAACACTGATTAAGCTGCAAAACCCTAAAAGATAAAGTAACAATAATTTTGCACCCATTTTTCCACAATATTGGGGGAAAAGACTACTTGCCATCTCCTTCTAGGAGGTCAGTAGCAGGTTGGGAGAAAATCTAGATTAAGATATACAGAAAGGAAAGAAGAGAAAAATAGTCCAGGGTTGATTTGTAATGGAAAGATTGATTTTTTTCCCCTTCCAAATCATTTTCGCCCCCCTACCTTTTCTTCATAGTTGGGTAGTTGCTCTCTGCATACTGTGATTATGTCCATCCAGGAGTAGTTTCTCTCTTTACGGATCTTTTCTAATTCTGGGTCATTCTCATAATTGTCTGCATCCAACTAAGAGAGTTTACACAACAACAAAAAAGGTCAGCTCTTTATCTCGAATCTAGCACCTTTTCCCATTTGTGAACCACAGCAGTCCTTCACATCCTTTCCAAATTTTCTTTAATGGCTTTTCTATTCCCGGAAACACCCTGCCTGCCTTTTCTTCAAAAGAGGGAAGATCGCTCTCTTAGGTCGTGTTTTTCCACATTGCTAGACCCTGCGCTTTCACAAAGTTCTCATTGTCTCAAATTTGTCCAACAACACACTACGGGCAGTCCCTGGATTATAAAGGAGTTTGTTCCCAAACCGTCTCTCAGTCAACTTTGTACGCATGTCACAACACTTAGATGAAGTTGGGCTCTAATGTCAGTTTGTCAAATAAATGCTTGTCTCTAGTACATAGTGTACATTTCTATGCATTAGAAAAAATTAAATAAACACTTCTAGATACACTAAAACATACTTCACATAATCATATAAGAACAGACTTTTTATTCAGTAAAATAGTGCCTACTTGGCATTACAGATGGTTTTATCTACCTACCATTTCTAGAGTAATAGGCTTATGGGGTTGACTGGGGCCTGCGTGTTGTTTCTCGACTACCAATCTTCCCCACAGCTCAAACATAACTCTCTGCAGTACGTCTCAGAATAATCTGTCTGCCCTACCGAACTGTCTGCTGCGCCTCAAAGCCTACAAATACACAGGAACCTGAAGTCTGATATCAGCGGACTCCTACAATCAATCCCTGGCCCGCCTCCAGGTGTCTTTGCTATACCTTGCTGCCCTTAGTCCCAGTTTTTTAAATCTATATCTAAGCCAAATATAAACATTTGCTAGACCTCAAATATATTTAGTATTTCACATTGCCATCCTCTGCTGTTCCCATTCCCCATTTTCACCTATCAAAATCCTCCATTTGAAAATCCAACTTTAATGTTACTTTCTATGTGAAACAACCCTTCAGAACCCCCATCCCCAAACCAAACAAGCCCACTGAGTTGAGCCCCACACTAAAGGACAGGGTTTTCAAGGCTGTAATCTTTTGTTTTTATTATTTTAAAAAATAATTTTATTGGGGGCTCATACAGCTCTTATCACAATCCAGACATACATCCAGTCTGTTAAGCACTTTTGTACATATTTTACCATCATCATTTTCAAAACATTTTCTTTCTACTTGAACCGTTGATATCAGTTCTTCATTCTCCACCCCCCGCCAACCACATTAACCCTTGATAATTTATATATATATATTTTTTTCCATGTCTTATACTGGCTGCTGTCTCCCTTCACCCACTTTTCTGTTGTCCATACCCCTGGGAAGAGGTTATAGGTAGATCATTGTGATCAGTTCCCTTTTGCTCCCCACACCTTCCCCTTCCCCTCCTGGTAACACTACTCTCATTATTGGTCCTGAGGGGTTTATCTGTCCTGGTTTCCCTGGGTTGCGAGCTCTTTTCTGTACCTGTGGACATGCTCTGGTCTAGCTGGATTTGGAAGGTAGAACTGGATTCATGATGGTGGGGGGTGGGGGTGGGGAAGCACTAGAGGAAAGTTGAAGGTTGTAATCTGATTGCCACATCCTTCTCCTGAAGAGCCAGGATTACTCTGAATTCATATTAAAACTAAAGTTAATCATACACTCAACACAAACTCTGTCTTTTATTACAGTAAAATATCCATTTTACAACCTCACTACCCTGGGTGGCACATGCAATTAAGGGCTGGGCTGATATCCAAAACATTGGTGGCTGCAGTCTATTCAGAGGCACTTTAGAAGAAAACCTGGGTCATCTACTTGTCCTCAGAAGTCAGCCTTCCACTTGGACCCACATGGTGGCTCCATGAAGTGGCACTGGTTCTGCACTACAGCACTGGGGTTTTAGTACACAAGCTCCGGAATGCTCGTCAGCCACCAAACCACTGCGGAAACGTCTGTTCCAGCTCACGGTGACCCTGTAAGACAGGGAAGAACTGTCCCTGTGCTTTCTGAAGGCCAGAAATCTTCACTGGAGGAGAAAACATCTTTCTCCTACAGAACTGCTGGTGGATTCAAACCACCTACCTTTCAGTTATCAGACCAATGCATCACCCCCTATACCATCAGGCTTCCTACTCATCAACACATTATTTTCTACAAAGATTACTACAAAATCTAGAATTCCCCATCTAAAACAATCTAATGTTCAATTGTGTGAGGGAGCTTTTTTCACTGTTTGTTATGTCACTAACAGCAGATACACAAAAAGCTCTCTCTCTGTTCCCACTGATCCAGTAGGGTTGCTTTCATTACAACATTACATATACTACACACACACACACACACACACACACACATATATACATACACATACATACATGTTGTCGTCTGCCTTTGAGTCGGTTCTGACTTGTAGTGACCTGATACACAACAGAACCAAACACCGCATAGTCCTGCGTCATCCTCACAATTTTCCCCACACCCAAGCCCGTTAGTGCAGCCACTGTGTCAATCCATCTCATTGAGGCCTTACTCTTTTTCATGGTCCCTCCACTTTCCCAAGCAGGCTGACCTTCTCTAAGGGCTAGTCTGTCCCAAGAATATGTCCAAAGTAAGTAAGACAAACTTGCCTCTAAGCAGCACCCCGGCAGTATGTCCTCCAAGACAGGTTTCTTTGTCCTTTTAGCAGTCCATGATACTTTCAATGAAGTTTGTCTCTTAGAGCCTGTATGTGGTACACGCATCCGCATATACACACAAATGGAAGTGATCTCCCTCAATGCAAGAACACTTTGTTCCAATAACCTGACATTCTGTGATGCTCACCTTCCCAACATGATCACAGAAGACAAAATGGGTTCAAAAACAAATGTGGTGAAGAAAGCAGATGGTACCCAGTTATGAAAAGATATAGCATCTAGGGTCTTAAAGGCTTGAAGTTAAACAAGTGGGCCATCTAGCAGAGAAGCAACAAAGCCCACATAGAAGAAGCACACCAGTCTGTGTGATCGTGAGGTATAGACGGGATCAGGTATTAGGCATCAGAAGACCCAAAGCAATCATACCAGTACGATAGAAATGAGTGGGGTTGGAGTGGAGACCCAAAGCTCATCTGCAGACAACTAGATATCCCCTCACAGAAGGGTCACAAGTAACGGATGAGTCAGCCAGGGTCCAGTATAGCACCGATGAAACATACAACATTCCTCTAGTTCTTTAATGCTTCCTCCCCAGTTCTACCTTACAAATCCAGCTAGACCAGAGCAAGTACACTGGTACAGATAAGAGTAGCGAGTAGCGATCCCATGAGCGTAGGGGGAAGGTAGGAGGAGAAGGGGGAGAAATGGGGAACCGATATAAACTCCCAGCCCCTCAACCCCGAGGGTATGAACAAAAAAACGTGGGTGAAGGGAGACAGCAGATAGTATAAGATATGAAAATAAAAATAATTTATATTTGATCAAGGGTTCATGAGGGTGGGAGGGTGGGGAATGGAGGGGGGAAAGTAGCTGATACCAAGGGCTCAAGTAGAAAGAAAACGTTTTGAAAATGATGATGGCAACATATGCGCAAATGTGCTTGATTCACTTGGTGTAGAGATTGGTATAAGAGCTGTAAGAACCCCCAATAAAATAAGTAAAACAAACAAACAAAGAAAACCTCTCAAGCAAGACTTCATCTACTGGGAGACCAAAACTAAATGGTGCTAGGTTATCACCATTAACCACTCTGATCAGGACCACAATAAATGGATCCTGAGAGAATGGGAGGAAAACAGAAAAGAGCTCAAATCTTAAAGAAAATCTAGACTTACCAGACCCGTATGCTTGGCGGATTCCTGAGACTGCTTCCCCGAGACACTCTTTAAACCTGGACCCAAACCTAACCTGCGGCTATCTTTTAGCGAAATATGAAATTGGCTCAAAAAAGAAAGAGCACCACACCTGAATTCTGTACATTAAAAAGGTAATCATCTATATCAAACTAAACGGTCACCAATTGCTTTAATACAACGATGTGAAGGTAAAGGGGGAGGCGAACAGGGTTAATGGAACGGGAACAACCAGTACAGATATAATGAGCATGTTCACTCGTGAAGCTTGACTAAAATCACTAGACAATTTGTATAAAAACTGCTGAAAGGTAACTCGAAGTGCTATATATAACACAATAAAATATTTCCAAAGAAAAATGCTCGGGAGCACTACTTCAGACACACCAGGAATTCCGGATCACCAGGAATCAAAATCCACTCAACAGCAAATGGACTGGCAAAACCAAGATACCTAACAGTCCTTGGCCAGAAACCTGCTTGGTCTGCTTCTCCACCCCTCCCATTGGCTCCACATGGCTCCATGTGTTCCCAGGCCGGTCAACACTGCGGCTCCCAAGTTGAAGTGTGAGTCAACTACTGTAGGGTTGCGAGAAAAAAGACTGGAGACATTTTCATTCCGATCACTCAAAATGCACATTGGCAAAAGATCCCACCCAAAGATGTAATTCAGTCACTTCTCAGTTGATCCCAGACCTTACCTGGTCCTCATCATTGTGATAAATCGTTACATCTCATAGCCTGTGTATCACATGCCCTTCAAAAATACACTAGTTGAGATTATTAGGGAAAATATGACATGGATAAAGAGTATAGCATCTTAAAGCAGGCAAGGATGGTGAGACTTTGCGTGGAGCATGTTGGACATGTGAGGAGAGGCCAGTCCCTGGAGAAGGACTTGGTATTGGTAATGTAGAAGGGCAGCAAAAAAAAAAACATGCACTGATAGAATATAACAATGGATTCAAACATAAGAATAATTGGAGGGTGGCCCAGGAACTGGTTTTTTTGTTGTTGTTTTTTTTCTGTTGTGCATGGTGCTTGGCACCTAACAAAAAACCAAGAAAGGCTTTTTGGTTTTGAACTACAACGCACTTGGACAGAAGTAATACTGGTCAGCACAGAGATGGACATTAAACCCAGCACCTGCATTACATGTTTATAATATCGTTACTTTTAGCGGGAGGGAGAAACGCTCACATTTTTCCTTTCACTAGTTCCACAGTTGGTAGGAGTATATCAGAACATGCTGTTTCTACACATTGTAAAGAATTATGGCAGAACTGCCTTGCAAAGTGTATTGATAGAAAAAAGGACCTCACAAATTCTTTTCTCCCTTTTTAGTACTAAGGATGCTTGCCTGCTTTCTTCCCACTGTCCAATTTACTTCCCCGACAGAGACATGTTACCAGAAGAGCCCAGATCCTGGAGAAGGACATCATGATCGATAGGGCTAAGGGAAACAGAGGAACACCAGGAAGTGAATGGATTGACACTGTGACTGCAACAAGGTCAAGCCTAACGATTGTGCGGATGGCACCGGAGCTAGCAGTGTCTCGTTCTGTTGTACAAGGTCCACTGTTCAGCACCTGACAACCTCGGCTCTCTCCAGTCTCTCAAACTCAGCCTGCCCAGGTGTCAATGGTCGCCACTGTTTCTTCCCAGAAAGACCTTGTATAGTACTCCGAGGGCCCCGTGTTCCGGGTGCTAGCCTCTGCTCTGCCCCCAAGGTCAGACTCGCCCTCCACTGGGAATAATCCGCTCTTCCGAATACAAAGGGGGCCCGGCCGGCCGGGGTGTTTTAATGCGGAGCAGCCAAACGAGCAGGGAACTCCAGACACTCGCAAGCCCGCAGGCGCTGAAGCCGCGCACTAACGACCTGTCCTCCGCCGCCACCACCCTGAGGGCCCGCCCGGTCGCAGCACAGTAATTAGACCCCGCCCCGCAGCAAAGAATGCCCGGAGCGCCCTGGAATCCGAGCCCGAGCCCTGCGCCTGCGCCGCCGCGGCCCCTGCACTACACGCGCTATCCGCCGAGGGCGCTCGAGGAAGCCTCGTACCTGGGGGAGGGGTGCGGCCTGGGGGGAAGGATTGGGGAGGCTGAGGGGATGGCACCTCCCGCGACGGGCTCCAGCTCCACCCCCCAGCGCAGCACGCAGGCGCATAACGCGTCTCCCACGGGGAGGACTGCCTGGTCCCTGCAGCTTCGGAAGGTTAGACAGTTTTACCCTAACGTCTAGGCTTCTTTCCTTGGCTCCCAACGTACTTTCCTGAAAAATAGACCGAGCCGACGCAGTTGCTCCAGACCGACTGGGCAACTGGGCTCCGGTCGGTGGGGTTTCCTCGGGTCGTCCGGGGACTCGTCTCTGTACCACGCTTCCACCATCTCCCTGGCAGGCTGCAGTTCAAACCCCAGAGACGACTGGGCGGCTGGAGGGTATTGACCGCGCCCTTATATGCACCCTGCGCGGAGCAGCCCCCCCCACGTGCTCGGACTGGCTCTTCCCCTGGCACGAACGCTGCCCTCCGGGTAATTCAATAAGGTGCTGTTAGCGAGGGTGCTAAGACGCGGGGTTTCCCCTGCTCAGATCGGGTGGTGGATATGAACCCACTGCCTTCCCCACTGTGCCTCCACTCTCCCCACCGTTCCACCTCGGTGGAGGAGCAAGCAAATGCTTTTGATATTTGGTGCTGTTCTTCCCAGAGCTGCTCCCCGAGAGGAGCACCAAACATTCTGCACCAGTAAAACATTTGCAGTCTCTTTTCTGCTCCCATCAGCAGTTACAGGCGCGGGACCCCACTGGGGCAGTACTGCCCTGCCCTATCGGGTTACTGTGAACAGGCATCAACTCAGTGGCAGTGAGCAACCTTGTCTAGGGGGGATATGATATCCACTCGGTGGCAATGGGTTTATCAAGGGGCCCGCGGCGCAGTGAGTTAAGCATTCAGCAGTTGGAACCCAATAGCCCCTCTGAGGAAGAATGATGAAATAGTGCACTTTTTATTATTATTTTTTTCACTAAATATATTTCTATTTTATTATTTTTAAATATTTTAATCGTTTTATTAGGGGTTCGTAGACAACTCTTAGCACAATCCATACATACATCAATTGTGTAAAGCACATTTGTGCATTCATGGACTTCTTTAAAGATTTACAACCTCCATGGAGCATTTGCTCCCTAGAGTCAGGATGGACTCAGTAGAATTGGATTTAGTTTGGTTAACCACCTTTAGACGTCCCCGTGGTGCAGAGGTTATGTACTGTGGTTTGAATCCATAGGCCACTATAGGAAAACAATGTGGCAGCTTGCTTCCAAAAGAGATTGTACAACCTTGGGAATTTTGTGATGAGTTCTTACTAAACAACTCACCATCCTTAAGTTGATACCAACTCAATAGTTGACCCCACAGGACAGGGTAGAACTGCTCCTGTGAGTTTCCAAGACCGTCACTCTGAATGGATGTAGAAAGCCCAGTCTTTCTCCCAGAGAAGCTGCTGGTTCCCAAACTGCTCACCTTCGCCTTGCAGTCCAACTCACAACCTCTGTGCTACCAGGGCCCGTCCCACTGGTGATTGTCCTCTCTCCTCTACAGGCTCCATTAAGACCATGAATAGCTTTGAACCAGTTTACCATCTTTAACGTTCAGAACAGTATTGTGAGACTTTCTGCTTTACCATCAAGAAAGTGCCAATACAAATGATATGATTTTATTAAACTCATGCAGCCAATAAGGGCCATCGCTGTAGTTCAAAGCTAGTTCCTGTTACCGTACGAGACTTTGCTAACCAAGTATTGCTCAGGGTAAATATATTGCCTTGTCTGTTGCCCTCCCCAGGCCCAATCCCTTTTACTCTGGATTTTGAGTTTAAAAGTCTTCTGTAAAATGTTAAACTGCCTCCTATTTCCTCTTTTTTTCTCCATGATTTGGCCCGATACGATGTTATATTTTAGAATTTAAAAGAATGTTTTCCCTTTTTCAATTGTGAATTTCTTCCTAATATAGTTGATTGAGGGTAGAGGTGTGGGGGAGGGAAGGGAGAGAAACCAGCTGCTCCATCGTCTAGATTTATTTTTCCAAAGCAATGCACCAAAAATAAACAGCTGATCTCAGGCAGAGTCATAAACAAGTAGTCAAGTTAACTGGAAAGTCTAGAATTTCAAACTAGGCTGCCCAGGGAAGACGGAACATCCCCAATGCAAAAAGTAGATCCTAAGACTCCCAAACATACTACACAGAAAACACATTTCTTATTTCTGTTGTCTTGCAGTAGTGGCTTTATGGTTTCTGTACCCCAAACCTTTTCCAGCTGTCCATAGCAGAGTTACAAGAAAAGATTGTCTCTGATGTCTCTATTGGCTCCTCCCTTCACATTCTCTGCTTAACATATTCTTCTTAGCCTTCCCCCTATTAGAAAGTACCAGTACCAACCACCAAAGCTTAAGGGCATTTGTTTCTTCTCTCTCTGCTACCCAATCCAATCTTTCATCCAATCCAGTACAGTCTATCTTTAAATCCTATCTCCATCACCACCCACAAACACACTCAAATCCATTCACTTCTCACCATCCCAGCTCCTTCCACCTTAGACTCAGCCACGTCTTTTGCCTGGTGAAATTGACTACAAAAATTGCTCCCTGCCGTCCATGTTTGCCTCTGCAATTTATACAATGGTCAGAATGCCTTTTTAAAAATACAAGTCAAATCATGTATGTTCTCTGCTTTAACCTTCTTGTGACTTTCCATTGAACTCAAAAGACCAAATATCCAAATGTCCCCCATAAGTTTCAACCAAATTCACTGCTGAGTGGATTCCAACTAAAATGACTTCCTAGGCCATATCTAACCCTGACCTCCACCCCGTCACCCTTCCCCATCTTATTCTCTGATCTCCAGATATTCTGGTCTTCCCCATGTTAGTCCTTGTCTCAGTTTGGCCATGCCCTCTGTCCCTTTTTTATCATCCCCCCCACCAGTAATCACTTTTCTGCTATAAAAACTTACTATTTCAACTTAAATCTCTCTTCTTGTTCTGACTACTCTCTACTCATTTTGGTCTGCAGACCTATGGGTCTCTGACAGACCTTTTCATGGTGCTTGTTATAGTTTATAATCATTTATTTTAGTCTCACATAAGTAAGTCTGTAAACTCCATGTTATGGCACTCACTGTGTGAATGCATTTGTTTGTACTGTCCAATATTACCCATACCTTGAGATCAGAGGATATGTCTTTTGTACTGTCCATTAATACCCATACCTTGATATTGGGGGATATATCTTTTTAGTCTTTCAATGCCCAATGTATTTTAAATAATGGCCAGTTAAAAAAAAACAACTTGTTTAATGAAAGTGGAAGATCTGGGATATGAAACCCTCCAGATAGACTTCATCTAATGTTTCTTTTATCTTTCTCTAAAAGAAAAATCATAATGAAACAATAATAAAAGCAATAATTAAACTTTCCTTAAAAATACAATGAAATAACCACTGAAGACAAAGCAGGTGAACAGCAAATGTGGCGAAGAAAGCTGATGGTTCCCGACTATCAAAAGATACAGCATCTGGGGTCTTAAAGGCTTGATGGTAAACAAGTGGCCATCTAGCTCAGAAGCAACAAAGCCCACATGGAAAAAGCACACCAGCCTGTGCGATCACGAGGTGTCAAAGGGATCAGGTATCAGGCATCATCAGAACAAAAAATCCTGTCATAGGGAATGAGGGGGGAGTGCGAAGTGGAGACCCAAAGCCCATTTGTAGGCCACTGGACATCCCCTTGCAGAAGGGTCTCGGGGAGAAGATGAGCTAGTCAGGGTGTGATGTAGCAACGATGAAATATACAACTTTCCTCTAGTTCCTAAATGCTTCCTCCTCCCCAACTATCATGACCCAATTCTACCCTATAAATCTGGCTAGATCAGAGGATGTACACTGGTACAGAAAGGAACTGGAAACATAGGGAATCCAGGGCGGATGATCCCTTCAGGACCAGTGGTGTGAGTGGCTATACTGGGAGGGTGGGTTGGAAAGGGGGAACCGATTACAAGGATCTACATGTGACCCCCTCCCTGGGGGATGGAAAACAGAAAAGTGGGTGAAGGGAGACGTTGGAAAGGGCAAGATATAACAATAATAATTTATAAATTATCAAGGGTTTATGAGGGAGGGGGTGCGGGGAGAGAGGGGTAAAAATGAGGAGCTGATGCCAGGGGCTTAGATGGAGAGCAAATGTTTTGAGAATGATGAGGGCAATGAATGTACAAATGTGTTTTACACAATTGATGTATGTATGGATTGTGATAAGAGTTGTATGAATCCCTAATAAAACGATTTAAAAAAGAGAAAAAAATACAATGAAATAGTATGTGTGTGTGTGTTGTGTCTGAGTTTATATGGATGAAGATAGTACAAGAAGTAATGATAATGTATCTATGATTATATATATATTATGTGTGTGTTTATACAGCAAGAAGGAATATAACAGCTAATTAGTCCACACAGCAGTACAGAGGTTTCAGTTCAACTCACTTCCGTGGAAGAGTTAATAAGCAGGAGGTCCTTCAACTCACATGGGTTGCCAGGTCCAACATCAAGGAAGCAGACAGCAGAGTCCTCCTTGGGGCAAGGTAAGCAGAATCTTCCAACAGGCAGCAAGCAGCAGGGTGGATTACCAACAGTCATTACCTTGGAAGCTTAGCAAAGCTGGCCTGGATGCGATATCGAATGTAAGTAATGCAACTTGGGAAGAATCTGTTTAGATATTATGAGAGGCAGGAAGACCTCCTCACTTCATATCTAGACAGCACTGTTATAATCCAGGATTTATGAAGTTCTTCCAATCGAGAGGATTCGTTAGCAAAACATATAGGGATATATCACAGAAGTGGAAGACCAAGGAAACCTAAGCTATTGAAACTTGTAGAACATGAACAAGGCTCTATGCCAAGAGTTGTTGTAGAAATAGTATAAGGTCCATGTCAGACCACCTCTGGCTACCAAAGGGGAAATGAGAATCCATTTCTAGTCTTCCCAAGGATGACTCCTAAGAAGCAGAGATCTGACATTATCTCTCCTCCAACCTTCTTTATGCTATTCTGACACCAACTGTCCATCCTATAGCCCTCTAACTCTCAGCAATGGCCACTGAGAACTCACAGACAGTACTCAAAGTTAGGGAGTTTATTAGGAAAGTTATAAGGTTTTAAGTCAAGATCAGAAACAATAAGGATACATTTTTAACAAATACTAAGGATGCTTTATAAAAGTATATATAGATTATCATGTATATATGATACCATAGCATTTCTTCTCCGTCTAGTATCCTGAATATCACAGGAAAGGATCTTGTTTGCTGTCACTAAAGAGTTATAGTCTTGGAAACTCATAAGGGCAGTTAACTGCCCTAGTGAGTTACAAGACTATAACTCTTTGTGGGAGTAGAAAGGCCTGTCTTTCTATGTCGGAGCTGCTCATGGTTTTAAACTGCTGACCTGGGGCCAGCAGCCCAACTCTCAAGGGCTCCTCTAGGAAAGGAGAGAGAAATATAGTGAATACCAAGGAAGAGAAGAAGCTGAACAAAAGTAGCAAGAGAGGAGACAAGTGAATTGTTGGCTAGCCTCATGCCTCAACCATCTTGAACTTTTGCAAGTACCATTTCATCTAAGTAGTTGCCTGGCACACAGATGATTGATGATGAAAAAGGTGGCTTCCTCCCTAGCTAGCTAGCATCTACCCTCAGCCAAACAATGGTTGGTGACCACCACCTCACATCCCTATACATCCTCTAACTGAGGCCCAAGGCACACCATTATGGATCAGGCTCTGGGTGCACCACACCAGACTATGGTGAGTACAAGAAAGAAGGGAATGTTCTAAAACCACTTTTAATAAACTATGGGTCGCCTTAAGAAGAATGGAATTCCAGAACACTTTATTATGCTCATGCAAAGCCTGCGCATGGATCAAGAGGCAGTCATTTAAACAGAAAAAGAGAATACTGGATGGATTAAGATCAGGAAACTTGGCAGCCCGGAGACTGTGGGAAACAATTTAATTTGATTCTATTCTAGCTGGCCAGGGGGGATAAAAAATGGAAAAAAAAAATCCCCTGATCTAGTAGAGCACCAGCAGTCTAGCTAGGACAATAAGTTCAGTTTCACTCTCAGTGATTCTACACTCAGCTGGGGAGGTCCTGCCAGTCCTGGGGTCCTAGACTGGGCTGTGGGAACACCCCGCACCCCGCCCCTGCTGCAGTGCTACATACAGCACAAGGCAGATATACCAGTGAACTCCAGCACTCAGTACTGCAGTGGGAACTGACGCCTGGCCACGGGTGCAATCTTGCCTTTGAAAGTAATCCCACACAGCATCTGTAGAACCCTACATCAAACAGGTACACCACTCCGCTACCTTGAGAAAGAGTTGGAACTCCTCCAGCCTCAGGGACAGGTGATCAAGTCTCAGTTATTTCCTTACTTAGCACTCTATTTCTTCTCTCTTTATTCACTCACTCTTCTGTCTTTCCCAATGCAGTCAGTCTCAATGAGCTCAGGTTTGTGTTGGTTTGTTTTCTCTCTCTCCTTTTTCCCTCTTTTTTTCTTTTTCCCTCTTTCTCCTCTTCTCTCCCACTCTTTCCTATCATATGCCAGTACTGGCTGCCAGGTCACTACCCTCCACTTAGGGCAAATCAACCCAAATAGCAGGGGGGGATCTCCAGCCTGCCCTTCATGGGAGTGCTGCACACCACCCGAATGTGACAGCCATCTACAACGTGCTGCGCTGCTGAGGAAACCTCCATCAGACCTCTAAGGTGATCTCGTCAACTAGGGCAATTCTGCCCAGCACCACTGTGTCCCTGCATTAAAAGCGCACACCAACCTGCCATTGTGGGGCACGGTCTAAATCACTCTGGCACTACGTTCAAGCAATCAGGGATCTGCTATCTCTTTATTCTTTATTTCCTCCTTATCTCTCTCTTCCCTCTTTACCATCACAGCCAATCTTAGTGAACACAGTTGGGGTTTTTCCCCTTCTTTTTCTTTCTTTCCTCTTTCTTTGTTCTCTTCACTTCTCTCTCTGCTTGTATGATCCTCTCTTCTCCCTCTCTTTCCTTTCACATGCCATTGCTGGTTCCCAGACCCCTACCATCTGCCTAGGGCAACTCTGCCCACCCAATGGGGAGAGCTACAGCCTTCCCCCTAAGACAGTGCTGCCCACAGCACGAGTCAGTGCTACACACAGCACAGCACGGGGTCAGCTATCTCTTTATTTTTAAAATTCTCCCTACTTTGTTTTCTTTTTCTTTCATTGTGTTCTTCTTTCACTTTTTCTTCTTTTCTCCTAGCTCTTCTCTCTTTCCTACCACAGGCTCAGCAGATTCAGTTCTCCTTTTTTGTTGTTTACTTTTCTTTCTTTTCATTTTTACTGTTTTCACTTTTACATACTCTGTGCATTTTAGTTGTTTGTGTGTGAGTGGTTGTCAGTTTGCTTGGCTTTGTTGATCCAGTCTGTGTCTTCTTCTTTCTCTATTTTTCCTCTCCTTTCACGTCACAAGCCACTAGCGGCTTACAGGCCACTCCCCTCTGCCTAGGGAAACTCTGAAGGCCTAAATGGGGGAGCTACCACCCGCATTTATTGGATTTGCAAGCAAATGTGGAAATCACACCAGTTCTCTTCCATACACCAAGCAGCAGGGGCTTCTCCCCTGAAAACAGTGGGGGCATCTCCAGCCTAGACCCCGAGGCCCTATAAGTGACTGGGGGAAATGCCCAACCACCACTGGTGGGGTTCCATGCTACCGCAAGAACATCCACCCAATCTCCAAGGGGATCTCTCTGTCTACGGTAATTCCCCTGCCATCTACAGAGCACTAAGCCAAGGAGGGTTTACCCACATGCCCTCCTCAGCACTCCAGTTGCAGAGGAAAATACCACAGGCCAGCAGAGGTGCTCCAAGAACCATGAAGCCTACTTAGAGATCGGCCAGGGAAGTGACACCCTCGTGGGACCACAACAGCGACACATGAGAGGAATATCCAAAACACATTACAAATAACAGAATACTGGATGGCTAGGATAAGAATGAAACCACAGGGAGATATAGCAATAGCCTGACCCCTCAGTATAGCTACTGGCAGGTAGTTTATAGAAGCACTCATACGAATCCCCCAAGAGAGAGCCCAGGGCTCTTCAACTCAGGAAGATAGCTCCAGGATCCTCTAAAACAACACGTAAACAGCAACCAGTTCTAAAGCTTCAACAAAAAAGCAGCAGAAACAGAAGACAATGCTGGAAGAAGTCATTAACCTAACGATGGACATAGAAGAAGCAGATATTGAACTGCCAAAAAAAGAAATTTCAGAATGCTGCTTGGAGTCATAAATGATATGATGGAAGCAATACAGAAAAAAGATGACATGATGGAGGAGATAAAGGCAACGCACAAAAGGGAAATACAAGAGTTAAGGGATGAAATAACAAAATCCCGTGACAAATTGACAGACCTTGCCAACAGACTTGAGGAGGCAGAGAACCGCACCAGTGACCTAGAGGATAACCCAGCAGACCTCAGCAAACGGAAAAAGCAGTCAAATAAGACAATCAAAGAAGCTGAAGAAAACTTGAGAGCCATTCCTGATGCTATGAAAAGAAACAATATTAGAATAATTGGACTACCAGAAGAAGACACAACAAAGAAGTCAACAGCGAAAATAGCGAGGGAATTCTTAGAGGAAAACTTCTTTAGCTTAATGAATGAAAATCAGGCAACCATTCAAGGGGCTGAAAGAACACCAACCAGACTGAATCCCAAGAAGTCACCAAGACACATAATTGTCAAATTATCCAACTATGAGGAAAAGGAGAAGATCATAAAAGCAGCTAGGGAAAAGCAAACAGTCACAAATAAAGGTACCCCAATAAAATTTAAAAGGTAGTACCCTTTACAATAGCCAAACACATATTTAAATACCTAGGAATATACCTGACTAAAAAAACCAAAAGATTTGTAGGAGGAAAACTATAAAGCACTACTACAAGAAATCAAGAGTGACCTCAACAAATGGAAGAATATCCCATGCTCATGGATTGCAAGACTCAATATAGTAAAGATGTCAGTTCTGCCCAAGGCACTATATAAGTTCAATGCTATCCCGATATGAATACCACCATCCTTCTTCAAATAATTGGAAAAACAGATTACCAACTTCATAGGGAGGGGGAAGAAGCCCAGAATTAGCAGA
>NW_022107407.1:10300642-10302633 GCF_000313985.2 Echinops telfairi | reverse complement strand
GGGTACATATGGTAGCCAACTAAAAAGGGGGCAGAGAGGGAGGAAAAAGGAAAGAAAGGAAAAAAAGATGTGTGGTGGGGGAATAGGGCACTGACCCACCCAAGGGGTATTTGTGTCTCCACAGGGCAAGAGGGACCAGACTTAAAGCCAGTGCCAGATGAATGCTGTGTGCAGGCAAGGAGTGGGGAGCCAGGGGAGGGGCCTGTGGGCCCAGCCCCCATACCAGCTACATGGACAACTGTCCCTCCCCGCAGAAGAATTTACTTTAGAGGACAGCACTGAAGCTGCAGCTAGGCGAGAGGGTCATGTCTGATCAGAGCACATGGGAGCAAATGAAGGGGTAGGAAGAGAGAGTGGAGCACATCCTGGCCCACCAGGCCTGGAGGATGATATCCCTGCTCTGAACAGTCAATGCACAGAGTGGACAATGTGGCTGATCCCACTACAAGACACGACGTCACTTGTTGGCCCAGAGCCCTAAGGGGAACAACACTGGAGACTCAGTGTCGGGACTGCCCCATACTGATCCTGGGACACCAAGGCAAACCACTAAAAGTGTGCGGCAGAGCAACCATGGGAGCAGAGCAGAGAGCCCCCAAGGGAGTACAAATGACAGACTCTGGGGCCAGAGAATGTCACCCCATCGGGCCTGACTGAAGGACACGCCTAGAGATTTAAAAAATTAGTCATTGATCTATTTATGGGTTTTTCTCTCTTAAAATTTTTTTCTTTTAATTTTTCCTTCTGTGGGTCATTGTTTTCTTTTTTGTTGTGATCACTATGTTCGCATTCATTACCTATCTTGCTATGGCTTGATTTTTGGTGCATATTATTATCTCTACAGATCTATCTAGATAAGATAGGCTGGATGAATAGTCTGGAGAAAACAACAGGACCAATGGTTCCGGGGAGACATGGGATAGGGGGAGGCAGGGGTAAGGAGGTGGTCTGACAAACCCAGGGACAGGGAAGCAACGAGTGATCAAAAATCAGTGGCAACAAGGGTGTGAGAGGCCTGGTAGGGATTCAGCAAGGACAATGTAACCAAGAGATTACTGAAACTCAAATGAAGGCTGAGCATGATAGTGGGACAAGAGGAAAGTAAAAGGAAATAGAGGAAAGAACTAGGTGACAAAGGGTATGTATAGAGGTCTAAATACTGGCGTGTACATATGTAAATACATTTATATAGGAGGGTGGGGAAATAGATCTACGTGCCTATATTTATAGGTTTAGTATTAAGGCAGCAGATTGACATTGGGCCTCCACTCAAGTACTTACTCAATGCAAGAACACGTTGTTCTATTAAATTGGCATTCCATGATGCACACCTTCCCGACACGATTGCTAAAGAAAAATGTGTGCATAAGCAAATGTGGTGAAGAAAGCTAATGGTGCCCAGCTATTAAAAGATATAGTGTCTGGGGGTCTCAAAGGCTTGAAGATAAAAAAGAGGCCATCTAGCTGAGAAGCATCAAAGCCCACATGGAAGAAGCACGCCAGCCTGTCTGACCACAAGGTGTAGAAGGGACTAGTTATCAGACATCAAATAACTAAAAATCATATCAGTGGGTGCCCACCTTCCTGATACAATCACTGAAGACAAACATGTGCATAAGCAAATGTAGTGAAGAAAGCTGATGGTGCCCGGCTATCAAACGATATAGTGTCTGGGGTCTTAAAGGCTTGAAGATAAAACAAGTGGCCATATAGTTCAGAAGCAACAAATTCCACATGGAAGAAGCACACCAGCCTGTGTGACAACAAGCTGTAGAAGGGATCTTTGATACCTGTATCAAAGAACAAAAAAACATATCATCGTAAATGTGGGTGACTACAGAGTGGAGAATCAAAGCCCATGAGTAGGGAACTGTACACCCCCTTACTGAAGGGTTGTGGGGAGGAGATGATCCAGTCAGGGTGCAGGGTAGCAACAATGAACCATATAACTTTCCTCTAGTTCTTAAATGCTTCCTCCCCCCCACCCCCCC
>NW_022107407.1:10285976-10299329 GCF_000313985.2 Echinops telfairi | reverse complement strand
TCTACCTTACAAATCCGGCTAGACCAGAGGATGTACACTGGTACAGATAGGAACTGGAAACACAGGGAATCCAGGACAGATGATCCCTTCAGGACCAGTGATAAGAGTCGCGATACCAGGAGGGTGGAGGGAAGGTGGGGTAGAAAGGGCGAACCAATCACAGGGAGCTACATATAACCCCCTCCCTGGGGGATGGACAACAGAAAAGTGGGTGAAGGGAGACGCCGGACAGTCTAAGATATGAAACAATAATAATTTATAAATTATCAAGGGTTCATGTGGGAGGGGGAAGCGGGAAGGGAGGGGGAAAATGAGCTGATACAAGGGCTTAATTAGAAAGCAAATATTTTGAGAATGATGAAGGCAACAAATGCACAAATATGCTTGACACAATGGATGTATGTTTGGATTGTGCAGGAGTTGTCATATTTGGTAGACTCCTTGACTCTCTGTTATGTGCTATTCTATGGGATTTTTTTGTATATGAAACCCAGGATGGGTAAATCTACAGAGACATCAACTAAAATAAGTGTTCCTGGTGAATATGGTGGGAGAGGGGACAGGGGTGGAGCTGAAATAAAGGAGTTCAAGATGGAAGAAAATGTTTTGAAACTGATTTTAGTATGCATTGTACAACACTGATTGATATGATTGAACTATGGAATGGTATGATGTATGATTTAGCGTCTAATAAAAATTTTTTTTGGGGGAAACTGAATTAAAGTCATTACACTGGCAATCAATATCAGTGACAGATGAAAGACATCTATTTGATTTCATCATCAAATTTATTCTCTTCATTTTATTATAAAACTATATTAAATTTATTTTTTAATGCTGAGTATATAAAAGCATGAATTGAATCTAGAAAAAGAAAATAAAAATTCTCATAACTGGATCAATAGGTAAACATTATGATAAATAGAGAAAAGATTGACTTCAGTATTTCATCTTGCTTGCATCTATAATGAAAGCTTATGGAAGCAGCAGTCAAGAGATCAAATGAGGTATTATATTGAGCCAATTTGTCACACAAGACCACTTTGAAGTACTGAAGAGCAAGGATGTCACTTTGAGGACTAAGGTGCACCTGCTCCAAGCCATAGTGTTTTCAATGGCCTCCTACACATATGAAAGTTAACATTAAATAAGAAAGTCTTAAAGGAATAGATGCCTTTAAATTATGGTGTTGTTGAAAAATAATGAAAATACCATGGACTACCAAAAGAATCAACAACTATGTCTTGGAAGAAGTACAGCCATAATGCTTATAAGCGAGGATCATGATACTGCATCTCACGTACTTTCGACATGTTATCAGGAGAGAACTCTCTATAGAAAAACACCCATTGGCTTCTTGTTGTAGTTGTTGTTTTGCTTTCTTTTGTTGTTTGGTTTTACTCTGCTCTGTATTTGTGCATGTTATTATCTCCACAGGTATGTCTAAATAAAATAGGCTGGATGAAAAATCTGGAGGAGAAAACAACGGGACCAACAGTTTCGAGAGGACTTGGGAGAGGAGGAGGTGGGGGAAAGGTAGTGGTGTTAACAAACCCAGGGACAAAGGAACAACAAATGATCCAAATTGGTGGTGAAGAGGGTGTAGGAGGCCTGTAGGACATGATCAAGGATAATGTAACCAAGAGGAATTACTGTAATCCAAATAAAGGCTAAGCATGATAGTGGGACAAGAGGAAAGTTTGTACGGATTGTGATAAGAATTGTATGAGACCCCAATAAAATGATTTAAAAACAAAAACAAAATAATGTGATAAGGATAAAATAATATCAAGAAAAAATACAAATAATGACTAAGAAAGAAAAGAATGTCATCAATATTTTAAAAGCAGGGAAGACATTTTTGTCATAGAACAAGCAAGAAAGACTTGAGTCTAGAACAAATTCAGGTTGGGTCAAGAGTGAGGTCAACTGACTAGTATCAAGTTCAATCCAGCATAATCAAGTTCACAATGATCTCTATCTGGTAATAAAGGCGAGTCCTTTACCTATGACTCGAGGGGAACTGCCATAGGCTTAATCTGACTAGATACTTTGCAGCTGCGTTTTGGGCTCCCACTGTCCTCCATAACCTTCTACCAATTGGGTGGTCACAATTTAAACTCTGATACTTTTCCCTGTGTCATATTTGTATTTTGTAATTGTCATCTTTGGGTCACACAGGCTGGGGTGTTTCTTCCATGTGGACTTAGTTGACTCCTCACTTAGATAGCTGCTTCTTTGAATACAAGCCTTTAAGACCACAGACACTATTCCAATTGATAGCTGAGCACCATTCCCTTCCTTTACCACACTTTGCTGTAGTACTCTTATCTTCATGATCATTTCATGAAGGTGAGTGTCGAGCAGGGCCATGTTATCAGAACTAACTGTTCTTGGATTGGGGCTAGAGTTAAGGGGAAGCCCAGAATCCATCTGCTTATCCACAGGATATGCACAGCTCATATTATGACAAAATCAGAACCACCTAAGAACAACTACGCCAACAACAGCAACACGCCAACCAGCAAACAAACAAACAAAAGGCAGGAAAACAAAAACCTATAGAAACAGAGAAATGAAACATTATCAATCATCCTCCTGGGTATAGGGTGATTGCACTGATACCATCAACAAGTTTTCTAATGATGTCAGGATAAGGAGTCTCTGGGAGTACAATTCCACTCTGAGCTGAAACCCATGAGCTGTTACCCTACCCAGAGCGATCTCCCATTCGACTGAGCTCTGCGTACCCTAAGCCTGGGGATTGGTGCCAGGGAAAACAGATCTGCCTTGGGCTCCCTTTCAAAACCTCCTTGTTAATTCATGGTAGAGTCTTATTGATCATCTATCTCCCTGGGGCATAAAGATCTTCCACTAATATTGTCTTTGATTAGCTCCTGGTACTAAATTTTAAGAGCACTGTCGAGAGAGAGCGAGCTATTGGGCCAATGTAGGCTACCTGTCTGAGGGGTGGGGGCCAATGTAGGCTACTTGTCCGGGGAGTGGGGGTGGTCTCATCATAGTTTTTGAATGGCAGCCACTCAGTAGACAACATCTCCTCCCCTTCCCTTCCCTTAACAATTTGATTTCAGCTAATGTGAGGTGCCTTCTGGCACAGTGACCTTCAAGATATATACTTAGAGAGACTGGTGTATGGTCCATTGGGACCAGTCAGGCTCTCACCAGCCATTCAGGCCAACCTGGCCAGCAGACTGGATGCCCTGCAAGCCTGAGCTGTGAGCACTGGTTTTGGTGACCCTTAGACAAGAAGCAGATGATGCTCAGTTATCACGACCAACTTCTCTGAAAGGGATCACATCAGAAAGTCCTGGATAGAGGTTCTGGTTGGGCCAGGAACTGAACTGTCCCTGTGGCTCCGTTTTCAGCCCAACAGGGTCTACAAGGGAAATAATACACTATTGATGTATGCATACTTTGGAATAATTGACCGTATGGAACCAAGGGGGCAGCATTTACCCACAAAGTTCAGAGGGCTAGGAAAGGCGTAAGAAAGGAGATGGAAAATGCAGATGGATAATGTTATATTGAGGGAATTCAATGAATGAAATGAAACAAAAAGAAAGAAACGCTCTGTTAGCACTAATAAATGCCCAAAGGTAACCCCATTCTGCTTGCAGCCTCTTGCCCACAGACACTCAGCTTGACTCTTTCCTTGGGCCAGAAAGTCCATTGCTCTGTCTCATTGGGTCAATGAGACATGGTCATGGTCTTGGTGCTGGGGCCTGGGTGCCTCTGCTTCCTCTGTCACTTTTCCATGCGGAGTTCTCATACACACTCGTCGCTCATGGCTCTTCTTCCTTGGTGGTCATGAGATCCTCTGTTTCTGCTTCTGAGATGGATAACTTAATACCCAGCGGAATGGCAAAATTAACCAATTCCCATGTTAGAGTCCCATACACCTTACGTACATGCTCCCACCTAGTCATTTGGTGGGAGTTACCATTATGGACAAAATAGCCAACCCAAGTAATTGAACTGTGTCACACTTTGCAAACTGTTTCCTGTAACAGGCCAGAAAGTAAAAGATTTGGGTTTATAGGTCAAAAGGCAAAACTGAGGATAATTTATAAGTATTTATACAACAGTCAGGTTAGTATATAAAAAAAATCCATGTGGGCCATACAAAAACAGGCAGTGAGCTGCATTTGGTTCGTGAGTAGGAATTAGGTGACACTGCTCTATGCCGTTCATAATATTTAAATTTTATATGATCATAGAGCGTACTTCTTCTAATCTGTGGACACAGCTGTGAAGGGTCTGAGACTTTATTTGCAAGCCATAAAGTTCACTTGCCACAGATTCATGGATGCTGGCAGCAGACTCCAGGGTCAGAGACAAAGGATCATTTATTATTCGCACAAGAGTAGTAACCAGAATATTAGAATGTATGTACCACCTCTACTAATTCCCAACAGAAACAAAGAGTGCCGAATGTTACTGACATACTCAGTGTGCTCATACTAGGCTGTGAGAATAGTTGCCCTTTGCTCCAGGTGTAAGCTAGACACATCTCCCAAGGCTGTTAGACAGACGCACAACCCTGAAAAAACTGCTTGGAACAAATAACAGTTGGCACCCCACCAAAAACTATGAGAAATGTGAAAGACCCATGGAGAACTTTCTCCTAACATTCTGCCATGACTCCCCCTCCCCTTTTATTTGCTCTTAATGGATACAGCCTTGGAAAAGTTATAGAGTAAAAAAGAAGACATCTTCAGTCTTTGGTTGATTAAATGCACATTAATTATATTCATTTTTTTATTGATGAATAACAAATTTCCACAAACTTAGAGACTTAAAACACTGCCCACTTATTTGCTCTAAGTTCTCTAGATCAGAAGACTGGGCATGACACGGCTGGCTTCTTGGCCTAGGATCTCAGGAAGCCAAAATCAAGGTATTGGCCTGGCTGCCTTACGTTCTGGGCCTCAAGGTCTTCTTCCAAGTTCACATGATTATTGGCAGAATTCAGACTCTTGCAGTAGAAGTTTAGTTTATTGGCTGTTGGTGCTGAGCTGCTCTCAGCATCTATCTCCAGTTTCTTGCTGTGTGGGTCACAACTTGACAGCATACGTCTTCAAAGCCAGCAAAAGAATCTCTCGCACTTGGAATATCTTCTTTCCGAAAGGCTAGTCCCCTGCAAGCAGTGCTTGCCCGCTTAGATAAGTCTCAACACGGATATTTTCCCTTATGATTAACTCAAAGTCAATTGATTTGGAACCTGAGTTACATCTGCAAGTCCTTTCATGTATGTCATATAATTTAAACAACCATCATATTCACAAGTCTGCCAACAACCAAGTGATTTATACAGGGCTTGTATGTGAGAGGGTGGAGGTCTTGGGAATTATCTTAGAATTCTGCTTATGACATTAATAAATCTATGTCTTGTCCTTATTCACTATTAAAATTCCTGGCCAGGTACTCAAAATAGTTTTAAAACAATGAGATGTCTCCACTTTTATTTATTTACTCACCCACCCACCCACTCAGTAGCCTCGATACATTTTCTGACAATGTTCTGCTTATATTCATTAGGTTTTCAGTAACTGAAAATGTGTTCATGGTATCCATAAGCAGCTAATTTCTCTGAAGTGGTTGGTCAATTCCTTCTTAGCTGTCTGTTCTTAGTCTATAAGCTCTGCTGAAACCGGTTCACTTTGGGTGGCCCTGTTGGTATTTGAAATACCAGTACATAGCTTCCAGCATCACAGCAACACACAAGCCACCACAGGGTGATAGACTGTCAGATAAATGTTATCAGGATTGGAGGATGGTTTATTAACAACCTGCAATATGTGGATGACACAACCTTGCTTGCTGAAAGTGAGGAGGACTGGACGCACTGCTAATTAATAAAAATTATTGATTACAGCCTTCAGTATAGATTAAAACTCAGTGTAAAGAAAACCCAAACCCTCACAACTGGATCAATAGGTAACATCATGATAAACAGAAAAAAAGATTGCAGTTGTCAAAGATTTCATCTTGCTTAGATTTACAACCAATGCTCAGGGAAGCAGCAGTCAGAGGTTAAATGACACATTGCACTAGATAAACCTGCTGCACAAGGTCTCTTTAAAGTGTTGACAAGCAAGGACATTACTTTGAGGACTAAGGTTCGCCTGACACATGCCATAATACTTTCAATCACCTCACCTGCATGTGAAAGTTGGGCATTGAATAGGAAAGTGAAAGAAAAGTTCATGCATTTGAACTATGGTGCTGGCGAAGAATATTGGAAGTACTATGGGCTGTCAAAGAACAAACATCTGTCTTGGAAGAAGTACAGTCATAATATTCTTAAAAGCAAGGATGGTGAGACTTTATCTCCTGTACTTTGGATGTGAATGGAGAGACCAGTGCCTAGAGAAGGACATCATACTGGGTAAAGTAGAAGGGCAGTGAACCAAAGGAAGACCTTGACATGATGGATGGACACAGTGGTTGCAACAATGGGCTAAACAGAAGAACCCTTGTGAGAATGGTGAAGGAATATGTGCTGTTTTGTTCTGTTGTACATTGGGTCACTAGGAGTCAGAGCCAATGGAATGGCACCTAACAACCAGTCTTGGTGGTGCTGTTAGGTAAAGATTGGACTGCTAACTACAAGGTTGGTGGTTCAACCCACTACCCACTTGAGAGAGAAAAATTAGGTTGTCTGCTCCCATGAAGATTTACAGCCTTGAGAGTCCTATGTAGGACCATTATCAGTCAAAGTCAATTTGATGGCCATGGGATGAGCACAAATGTTCCAGTGGAAGCTGAAATGATTAAATATGATGGTTAATAAAGAAAAAAAAAACCTTTACAGAAAAAAATGCTACAAAGGACAGAAGAATCACAAAATTTTTTTATTAAAACAGAATATTTATGGAAATTTCTAGGCAAGCTATGCAAAATAACACCCCCCCTTGAAGGGAGGATTCTATACTTGATGGCAACAGTAATGCCATTAACACATTAATAAGGCCATTTGCTTAATGCTCCCTGTTCCCATAATATTGATTTTATGTTCCAACAACCCTCCGTACTCAGTTACTAGTACAGCAGTTATATAAAATTACATTTTGCTTGAAGGAAAATTTGCCTAGCAGCTGGTCACACTGCCTGGCACAACTGGATAAAGTCCCCTTGATGAAATTCCTGTTCTCTCCTCCTAGGTCATTGTCGAAAAGTGAGGAGTGAGTAAAGTGCCTTTATAATATGACAGGAAGTTAAACAAAATAGAGTTAAAACTTAGCTAGGAAAGAGATATATAACTGAAGTCAAAATACAACTTTTTCCATGAGGAAATCACTCAAGTTGCAAAAGGATCAACATTTGGAGTTAAAAGTTGGTACCTTACACACAGGTTGAATGTGTTAGTCTGGGTAAACTAGAGAAACAAATCCATAGAAACACATAGGGGTATAAGAGAGAGTTTTACATAAAGGGCAATTGTACATTAAGAAAGCACCCCAACCCCCTCCAACCCAAGCCCATAAGACCGATATTAGCCCATATGTCCGATACCAATCTATATAGTCCTCTTCAGACTCACGAAACACATGCAATGATGCGAATGCAGGGTGATCACAGGCCAGTGGGTAGAAAGTCTTTGAATCCTGTGGTGTTGTAAGCATCTCAGCACAGGCAGAGGTCTCCACGTGGCTTCTCCAGCTTCCAGGGCTGCATCATTGTAGGTCCGTGTGGCTTCTTCTCAGGGATGTCTCGAAAGGAGTCTGCAGCGAGAGATAGTGTCTCCCACCTCCAAGAAGGAAAGTCAGATTTCCCAGAATTCTCAGAAGGCCATGCCCACACAGAGGCCTCATTGGCTATGATCTGATTGACAGGCTAGACACCACCCCTATACTTTTAAGCCTCAAATTTACAAATGATTATATAACTACTATATTGAAGAACTGTGACTTTCAGGGTTGGCAGAAAAAATATTTGTAGTCCCAAGGACAGAAAAAAATATAGATATATTTATGAGATACATAATAATATATAAATATAAGTATAATATATATATATATGAAATATCCTCCTTTCTGGTCCTTTTTGGAATTCATAAACATGTTTCAGAACTGTCTGAGGTGACTGACTGGGTGATGCAGCCTAAGAGCAGTCCCACAAGTTTATCGGAAACCACACAGAACCAGTCCTGCTCCTTCCAGAAAACAAATGAAATACAGCTCCATCAGGGAAATCCAGCTCCCAGTGACCCTGTAGGGCTTGAGTCTGGGAGTCTTTGTGGAAGCAGACAGCCTCTTCTTGTTCTCAGGTGGTGGTTGGAGGGTTGAAACTGCTACTCTTGAGGTTAGCATCGAATGCTTTACTCACCATGCTATCAGGGATCCTGTCATATGGTCACCGAGGTGGCAACTCAATATTTGTGAAAGATAGGGACCTTATATAACATTTTTAAACAGTACAATGATAGAAAAAATAAAAACTCACTGCCATAGAGTCAATGTCAACTTATAGTGAGGATAGGGTAGACCTGTCCCTGTGGATTTCCAAAACTGTAACTCTTTAGGGGAGTAGAAATCCACTGGGAACAGCTTTCTTCCTGGGAACAGATGGTGGTTTCGGACTGGTGATCTTTTAATTAGCAGGGCTGAGATATAGTCAATTAATATGGTCCTTCTGGCCATAACTCCTTACTTGGTTATTATAATTCTGGACCATATGGCTATGATACCATTTTGAAGGGAGTTTTCTGTTAAGGCAAGGCTGAATTCTGATGTTAGTAGAAGGTATGAAATAAGTCACATCCTTTAGGCATCTTTCCACTCTACTAGAAGGTGTGCCTTAAAGCACCATGCTTCATTTTCCTTTAGGGTGTACACTGCTAAAAGGCAACCACACTTCCATCAAAGTCATTCCTTGGTGCGTAAGAGTCATCTGGACCCAGAAATTGCAGGTGGCGCATGTCCAAGATCTTTCTAATGTGGTGGAGGCTGCCTTCACT
Source organism: Echinops telfairi (assembly GCF_000313985.2). Lineage (NCBI taxonomy): Eukaryota > Metazoa > Chordata > Mammalia > Afrosoricida > Tenrecidae > Echinops > Echinops telfairi. The sequence goes on along the minus strand of NW_022107407.1, from coordinate 10,290,349 downwards.
TACTGTGGCACTGGGGCTTAGACTCTCAGCTCCAAACTCTGGGGTGGGTACCTTCTCCTCATCTGGTCCTGAGACTATGGAACTGTGAGACAAAGCAATGGGCAGCTGGTTCCTAGGTGAATAGAGGCAAAGGCTAAGGACCACATGGCTGAGAGACGGAGGTCCGGAGAGAGACTTGGCTGCTGGGTGAGGATTGGTGTGCCGTGGGCTAATGACTGTATCTTTACTGTTGACTGACCCTGACTTAAGGTAGGTAACCTATTAACTTTCATAATAAACTCCAAACTCACTGCCATCGAGTCAAATCTGACTCACAGTGCCCCTGCAGGACAGGATAGAACTGCCTCTGTGTGGTTCTGAGACTGGAGCACTTTATGGGAGTAGAAAGCCTTATCTTTCTCCCTCCAAGTGGCTGGCAGTTTTGAACTGCTGACTTTGTGATTAACAGCCCAATGCCACCAGGGCTCCTAACTTCCCTAATAAACCTCCTTAATTGTCAGTGTTGTCTGTGTGGCCATTGCAATAAAGTATCAAACATAGATAGAAGTTTAGTTCTATGGGAGGAAGCGCTGGTGTCAGAACAGATAAAGAAGGATGGATCATGGATGTTTGATCCCTGCCTCAGGTCAATAAGGAAGCCAGAGAAGGTCAAATATGTACACCGGCATTGCCATTCACAGCAATGGCAATAAGAAAGTCAGTTTTTTCCCCTGCAGTATGATTCTTTAAAACTACACATAATAAACCCCAACTAATTTATAATAACAAAATTATGTGTGTGGGGAGTGGGGGGGGGAACAAAAAGTAAACTTAACAAAAGGATTAAGGAAACATGAGAGAGGATATAACTCTAAGGATAGCCATATGATAATAATTATTATTATTGGGGAAAAGCATGGGAGCTCCATCTGACCTCCTCTGGCTTCAATAGGGAGGAGAATCCCTCTCCACAGCACTCCAAGACCAACTCACCACACAGAACTCACAACCAATAGTCAGGATCATGGTGGGGGTTAGAGGGAGGGGTTAAGGTAGTTAACACGTTTATAAATCATAAAACATTAAAGTTGCAGCCTTGGGCCCTCAGCAGTTCCCCTCCTGGAGAAGTTGTGCTACCTTAAAAGAATATTGGAACATTTTAATTTTAATAAAGGAGTTTGAACTCTGACAGACCCATTTTAGATTTCAGAACATCTAAATCTCACTTTACTGTAACAAATTCACTACCAGTCAGACCAGATAGGACAGAGGGGAACTTCTTCTGTGGTTTTCTGAGGCTATTCATCTTTATGGGAGCAGCAAATCTCATTTTCCTCTTTCAGAGAAGTGGTGGGCTGGATTAGCTAACCTGTGGCTGGCAGTCAAACACATAATCCACTAACCATCATTGTTCTTTATTTTTTGAACTCTTATTTCTGGTCCCTTTTCAAGACAAGTTGGATCCGCCTACTATTCCTAATAAAGTGAAAATTGGGAAAATTTCCAATGTCATGTGATTTGAATTGTTCAAATATATCTTGGGGCCAAAGGACACTATATTAAGTATATATAATGTGACTTAAATATTAGCACAATTTATACTATTTAAAATAAAGCCAGCATGTACTTCCTCTATTTCAGGCTAGCTAACATGACTTTAAAATATCCTGATTTTTATGGGCGAGCTGAGTGAAGAGTAGTATATGGCATATGTTCCAGATCTCAAAAACTAGAACTCATAGGGGCAAACAGATGCTATTTTTGGTATCAGCAGGTCAAATATGCCCAGAAACAAGTTCAACATTGGAGGCATCCAGTGTGTGTTGGCTAATGCCATTGCTCCCAAGGCATTTTAAAAGAAAGAGTTAAACACAAAAATTGCTGTCAAAAAAAGGGTCCATCTATAAATAACTTAAGACTAACAATAAAACTTATATAATGGAAATAAATGTGATTATCCAATATCCAGAAATCAAGGAAACCAGGCAAACTTACTGACAGAACACATAAAATGAAAGGAGACATAAGTATAGTCCTGCAAAAGAGACATACCTAATAATTTAAAAATAAACAAAAATTTAAAAACCTGCCAGAGTGGTCAAATTATATTATATAATGTTTATAATTAATGAATCTAGGTTATAAATATATGTGGTGTTTCATTAAACAATTCCATTTTTATGCAAGGTCGAACATTCATAATAAAAAGGTTTTAAAGTTTTTGTTTTTTGAAATGAATTTGGATGCTACAAAAGAATCCATTTACCATATATACTCGTGTATAAGCTGAGTCTTTCAGCACATTTCTAATGCAGTTTTGTGGTAAAATTAGGTGTCTTGGCTGATATTTGGGTTGGCTTATACTCGAGTATATATGGTACTTTTTCTCTTCTTATAGCAACTAAGACAAATGTTTAGATCTGATTGGTAAGCAATCTCTCTTTTTATTTTAACTTTATTTACTTATTTATGTATTTTTTTGTTTGTGGAAGACTTAAAAATAAAAACAAAAAAACATATTCTAGCTAGTTGCACAGAATCTAATCAAATTAGTACCAGTATCCATTAATTTTAGATTGATATTGGGGCTGTTGATTCTTTGTCCAAAGAAATTCCTTTTGCATTTTCTATGAGGTTGGTCTTCTTTGTAAAATTTCTTTAGTTTTACCTTGCCTGAAAATGTCATTATTTCTCCCTCATGTTTGAAGGATATTTTTGCTGGACATAAAATATTCCATTGGAAATATTTTTCTTTCAAGATTTTGTATAGGTCATTTCTTTACTTTCTTGCCTGTATCACTTCTATTGTAAAATCTGAGGGTTTTTTCAGTAGTTCCCCTCTATAAGTGATTTTTTTCCCCCCAGAACGTTCTCAGGTTTCTTCAATGTTAGAAAGTCTGGCTGTCAGATGACATGGTATGAGAATGATCAGTCCAGTATGGCCTCATTTTAATTATACGCTAGAAAGAATATAGATCCAATTGAGATTCTTGTTACATAGACATGACAAAACAAAGCAAAGCACCTCTAAAAATAAGGACCCACGGGCATGCACATTTCAACTGGAAAAACAAAGAAATAAGAAAAAAATGATGTGGGTTGCCACCTGATCTTCTCCAGCTATGCACAAGGGAAAGACACTCAAACTCTATATCAGTATTGCACTAGGTAGATCTTCTGAGGCTGAGGTTAGACATGCCTCATCCTACTAGTTCTGATACCAACTGTTCCTCCCACAGTACTCTACTTTTCAGCTGGGTTCAATCATTCATTGCAATGGCCACAAAGAACTCACAGACAATATTCACAATTATAGGTTTATCATAATTAACACCCGAGGATGATATTCCTGCTCAGAGCAGCCAATGCACAGAGAGGAACATAGGGCTGGCCCCACCATGAGACACAATGCCCCTCACTGACCCATAGTGCCATGGGGGACAACACTGGAGACACAGTATGGGAATTGTGCCCGATCTGACCTCACCACACCATGGCAAAATACTAAAGGTGTGCAACAGAGCAGCTAGGGGAGCAAAGCAATTAAGTCCCTGGGGAATATAAAAAAAAAAAGACTTTGGGGAGAGGGCATAGCACCCCCATTAGACTCAGCCATAAAACACTCCCAAGGGTCAACAAACAGACCTGGAACTATTTGTAGGATTTTCTTCTTTTTGGTCGTTGGCTTTTTGGTTTTGTCTTATTTTATTTTGCTCTGTCTTGTTTTTGTGCTTATTATTGTCTCTGCACGTTTATCTAGATAAGATAGGCAGGATAAACAATCCGGAAGAGAAAACAACAGAACCAATGGTTTCAGGGGTCCACAGGAGAGAAGGAGGCAGGGGAAAGGAAAAGGGATGTCAACAAACTCAGAGACAAAAAACAACAACTAATCTAAAATTGATATCAAGGAGGGCATAGGATTCCTGGTGGGGCTTCATCAAGGGCAATGGAGCTGAGAGGAATTACTGAAACCCAAATGAAGGCCAAACATGACAGTGGGACAAGAACAAAGTAAAAGGAGATAGAGGAAAGAACTAGGAGGCAAAGGACATTTTTAGAGGTCTAAATACAGGCATGTACATATGTAAATATATTTATATATAACGATAGGGAAATAGATCTATGTAAATATGTTTTTATATGTTAAGTATTAAGGTTGCAGACAGATATTGGGCCTCTACTCAAGTACTCCCTCAATGCAAGAACACTTTGTTCTAATAACCTGGCATTCTGTGATGCTCACCTTCCCTGACCCTATCGCTGAAGACAAAATGGGTGCATAAGAAAGTGTGGTGAAGAGTGAATGATGGGGGGAGTGCGGAGTGGAGATCCAAAGCCCATTAGTAGGCCACTGGAGATCCCCTTGCAGAGGGGTCTCGGGGAGGAGATGA
>NW_022107407.1:10283020-10284512 GCF_000313985.2 Echinops telfairi | reverse complement strand
TGTGGTGAAGAAAGCTGATAGTGCCTGGCTATCAAAAGATATAGTGTCTGGGAGCTTAAAGGCTTGAAGATGAACAAGTGGCCATCTAACTGAGAAGCAACAAAGCCCACATGTAAGAAGCACACCAGCCTGTGTAATCATGAGGTACCCATAGGTTCAGGTATCAGGCATCAAAGACCCAGAACAAAAAATATTAATGTGAGTGAGAGGGAGCATGGAATAGAGACCCAAAGCCCATTTGTAGACAATTGGACATCTTCTTACAGAAGGGTCACAATGAAGAGACGAGCCAGTCAGGGTGCAGTATAGCACTGATGAAACATACAGCTTTCCTCTGGTTCTTTAATACTTCCTCCCCCCACTATCATGACCCCAATTTTACTTTGCAAATATGACTAGACCAGAGCATGTATACTGGTACAGATAAGAGCTCGTAACACAGAGAATCCAGGACAGATAACCTTCTCAGGACCAATAATGTGAGTAGCGATACCAGGAGGGTAAAGGAAAGGTGGGGTGAGAAAAGGGGAACTTATCACAATGATCGACATATAACCCCCTTCGAGGGGGATGGACAACAGAAAAGTGTGTAAAGAGAGACAGCAGTCAGTGTAAGACATGAAAACAAATTTATAAATTATCAAGAGTTCATGAAGAAGGGGGAGTGGGGGAGGGAGGGTTTGAGCTGATACCAAGGGCACAAGTAGAAAGAAAATGTTTTGAAAATGATGATGGCAACATATGTACAAATGTGCTTGACACAATGGATGTGTATATGGATTATGATAAGAGCTGTAAGAGTCCCCAGTAAAATGATTTTTTTTTTAAAGAAAAGAAATTCACAGGTTATAAATGCTCCAGACAGCCTCTTCTCAGCTATGCCAGCAGGCAGACCTCGCTCTCGCTCTCACCCTCGCCCTAGCCTTTGGCCTCTGAGCCACATGGCCCAGAGGCCTCTGCCTTGCTCATGCAGTGTTACAAAGCTCTTTTCCAAAGCCAAACTCACTACCATTGAGGCCATTCTGACTCACAGCAACTCGATAGGACAGGTTAAAGCTACCATTGTGGGTGTCTGAGATTGCGACTCTCAATGGGAGTAGACGGCTGCTTTTTCCCTCAGCTGGTCATTTCTGAGTGCTCCCCTTGCAGTTAGCAGCCCAATATAGAACCACAACACTGGGCCCCAATAAGTAGCTAAAAAGCATGCCGCTCTACCATATGCTTCAGCTTGAAGGCACTTGGCACGAGCTCTGAGGGTCAGCAAAGCCAGCTGCCCCCATTAAGTACCTGGAGGTACACTACCCCAGAAGCCAGTTTCCTGCTGGAAGCACTCCGCTTTGATTACTCTATGGACTAGGAAGTCCACCACTCTGCCTCCTTTTATGTGTTGCCGCTTCTCCTGGATCCAGGAGATTTCCTGTGTAGGGACTTCAGGATCCAAAGGACATTCTCCACTCCTGTCTCTTCTCCCTTGCTGGTAGTGAAATCCCAC
>NW_022107407.1:10276435-10282920 GCF_000313985.2 Echinops telfairi | reverse complement strand
GTTCTACCCTGTCCGACAGGGTCACTATGAGTCAGCATACCATGTCAATGGCTGTGAGTGGTCTGGCTATCCTTGTCTTGGAGTTTGATTAATCTTCCTTTATATAAGGTCATCCTGTGTGTATTTCGGCATCTACTTTGCTTGTATTATAACACAGAGTGATTAGGCTTAGGACCCTGGAATAACCTTATACTGGAGTAAACACACACTGGAATAACCTTATAGCACAATAAAATAGTATCAAGAAAGAGGGTTATGTTTCCCAAGTCGGAAATACCTCGGTTCTTGGCTGTACATGAGAAAGAATTCATGCCAAAGCCTGGTTTGTGACCCAAGTGGGTCTTTATGAAGGACAGAAGAAGCTTCAGGTTTTACAGTTACTGAACACTGGCAACCTCATGTCACTGCACACCCACATGTGGTAGCCTGAGGCTAGAGTGAGAGACCGTGGTTTGGCTGAGCAGAAAGCAGAGAAGCAGCTGGAGGGAAAAAGAACAGTAGTCTCCCTGTTCTAGCCTTTAGGGCCTTTGGCTGGGAGGCATAGCTGATAGGACTGGTTGACCCCATGGGTGAATTAAGGCCACCTGGCCTAGTTTGGGCCCACCCAACTGTACCACCCTCTGGCTCAAGAGTCTGAATTTGGAGCATGCCCAGTAGACACCCCTGGTCCCTGCTCTAGCTACCTAACAAGAGCACTAGGTCCTTTTTGAAATATATGCTTCCTCAGGATTGGATGACCATGTAATCATCGATCTCATCCAAATGCAATACTAAATTGGAGTTGTTTGCGCTAGTCTCTGATGCACCCTGGGTGACACAACCCATTAAAGTACAATTGACCCCTCAGCCAGGCAGGGAACAGGGTGGCCTGATTCCTAGGAGGATTGTCCAAGTTAAGCAAGATCAAGATGCCACAGAAGATCCGCAGAGGAAGCACCATCAGCAGATAGTGTCCTGGTGCAATGTGTTGAACATTGCCCAGGCATATTGATTAACATCTAGTTCACCTGTGACAGAACTCTTTGTTCCTTCAAGACCCACTGCCCTGGCAACTGTTGGAGGAGCTCTTATTACAAGTGCCAAACAGCAAGGATTGCAACTCAAAGTGGGATGGTTTACAAGTGAAGGTGGGGCAAGAAGGTCTGTGCATTTCCTGGGAATCCTAACTCCAAGTGTTAGACAGACAGGGACAAGGGGTTAACTCCCCACCATGCCTGCTCAGGCACCCATAAAGGAGGTTGGGAAGGAATCAGGCAAGCATTAGCCACCCATGAAGACTTTACCTGGGTATGCTCCAATTCAGTCTCCACCCCCCACCCCCCACCCCCGCCACACACACACACACACACACACCACCTAGGTGGGCATTATCATTACACCTGAATGGCCTCAAATAGTCCCAGGTGGGCTTGATTCAGTCAATGGGGTCAACCAATACCTTTGACCATGCATCTCTACCAGAGGTTTATAAGACCCTGGTGGCAGAAGGTCAGTCTCTTTTTCCTCTGCTCCTGGTCAGAGGCAGGTGGAGTGAACATTCAGTGCCTGCGTTGGCCCCTCGCAGTGCCCACTCCAGGCCTACTTGGGGCCTACAGCCTCTCTTCTCACTCACTCCTGGTCAGTGGCAGGTTGGAGAGGATTCTCTCCTCTTTCACACTGCTCATGTGCCCCCTTGGTCTTGCAGTGGTCTCTCTGGCCTCAAGTCACCACGTGTGGGGGTGCAGAACCATGAGGTGGCCCATATTCAGTGGTGGGCGCCAAAGTGGCCTCCACACCATTTGGCACGCTTCCCTGAAATAGAGTGTACTCTATTGAGACTGTAAAACCTGACACTTCTCCCCTCCTTTATAAAACCCACTTAGATGGCAAACCAGGCTTCAGCATGAATTCTTTCTTTCTTTTCTCTTTTTTAATCATTTTGTTGGGGGCTCATATAGCTCTTATCACAATCCATACATACCTACATGTGTCAAGCACATTTGTACATATTAGTATGTTGCCATCATCATTTTCAAAACATTTCTTTCTACTTGAGCCCTTGGTATCAGCTCCTCATTTTTTACCCTCCCTCCCTCATGAACCCTTGATAATTTATAAATTATTACTTTTTCATGTCTTACACTGACCTATGTCTCCCTTCACCCACTTTTCTGTTGTCCGTACCCTGGGGAGAAGGTTATATGAAAATCGTTGCGATCAGTCCCCCCACCACACTCACACCTCCCCCTTCCCCTCCTGGTATCATTACTCTCATTTCTGGTCCTGAGAGGTTTATATGTCCTTAATTCCCTATGTTGCAAGTTCTTATCTGTACCCGTGTACATGCTTTGGTCTAGCCGGATTTGTAGTGGTGGGGGTGGAAGTGGGAGAAAGCATTAAAAAACTAGAGGAGAGACAGGGGGTAAAAAAAACCTAGAGGAAAGTTGTATGTTTCATCGGTGCTATACTGCACCTTCACTGGCTCATCTTTCTTGTGACCCTTCTGTTAGGGATTTCCAATTGTCTACAGATGGGCTTTGGGTCTCCACTCTGCCTTTCCCCTCATTCATATTGATAATGATTTTTTGTTCTGGGTTTTGATGCCTGATACCTGATCCCATCTACACCTCATGATCACACAGGCTGGTGTGCTTTTTCCATGTGGACTTTGTTGCTTCTCAGATATTTGTTCGTTTATCTTCAAGCCTTTAAGACCCCAGATGCTATATCTTTTAATAAGCCGGGCACCATCAGCTTTCTGTACCACATTTGCAATGCACCCATTTTGTCTTCAGTGGTAGGGTCAGGGAAGATGAGCATCACGGACTGCCAGGTTATTAGAACAAAGTGTTCGTACGTAGAGGGAGTACTTGAATGGAGGCCCAATGTCTGTCTGCTACCTTAATACTTAACATATAAATATATGTACATAGATCTATTTTCCTATTGTTATATAAAAATATATTTACATATGTGCATGCCTGTATTTGGACCTCTATAAATTCCCTTTGCTGCCTAGTTCTTTCCTCTATTTCCTTTTACTTTCCTGTTGTTCCACTATCATGTTTGGCCTTCATTTGGGTTTCAGTAATTCCACTCGATTACATGGCCCTTGATCAAGCCCTACCAGGCCTCCTACGCCCTTTTCGCCATTGATTTTAGATCGGTTGTTGTTCCCTTGTCCCTGGGTTTATTAACACCCACTTCCCTCCCCCTCTTCCCCTCTGCAATGTCCTGCCCCCCACCCCCCAACTGTCAGTCCCGTTGTTTTCTCTTCTTGATTTTTTATCCCGCCTATCTTATCTAGATAGACATGCAGAGACAAAAATAAGCACAAAAATGAGGAAAAAGGAAACAAAACCATGGGATACTAGCACTGAGGGAAATAAAACTGAGACTTATTCCCTGACTGGTACGACGGGAATCTGGAAGAATAGTATTCCATGGCAGGAAGACCATCACTCTGATAATTGGAGATATAGTCCGAGTACATTTTCCTGCGGTAGTCTATCATTTCCACAGTTTGTCCCCTTAAGCTGTGCTGCCTTAAAGTGGGCAAGTGGTTAATTCTATCTCCCCATAGAAGCAGACATTTCTATTGGCCCCATTTCTTTCTGCTGCGGCATCCAATCCCTCTCGTACCTTCCTCCAATAGCAGATGAGCATAGGGGGACTTTATTCCCATGCCTGAATTCAAAATGTTTGCTTTAAGCCTGAATTTTTGGCTATATTAATTGGATCATGACGTTTTGCCTTGTCAGTTTTCAATATATAGAAATTAGCCATGTTGCCCATGTGGCTCTTTTGAATTTTATATATAAAACAAAAGGGAGGATTGTGGGAAACAGAAAGATTTCTCCCAAGTCGTCTCCCCAAAATATATGTTAGACTTAGGACACTGATTGCAACTAATGGTAAATGATTGTCAAGTTACCTCCCTGAAGGCAGTCAGTTGCCAGCCTACTGTCTGGTTCTACCACAAGTAGAGCCCACTCCCTGCTGTTAAGGGCAATGGGCTACTTCTCTCTAAAGACTTGCAGTCATCAGTTTGGTTCCTGTAGGTGGGGTTAACATCCTAGGGATAATGGTTTCTATAGTGAGCCAGAGAACAGGTCAAAACGGCTCAGTGACATCCAAAGTTAGGCTGCCTCCCTGAATCTAGGATCCACCGATCTTGTCACATGTATACCCCCAATTCCTCCTCTTCCTATTACACGGATATCCATGCATCACCCCTCCCATTACTGTATTATCTATAGCACAACCCTTTCCTGCGATGTATGTCTTCACCTGTAATTAGGGAGCTTGCAAATCCCCAGGGAATATAAAAACCTTGGTTAGCAATAAATCTCTCTCTCTCCACATGGACCACTAAGCTAGGCTGAGGTGAGCAATGCTACCATGTAATGTGTCTAACTGCATTATTGTATCTCTCATGCTCTCGATGACTTTAATATAATACTCATATATCTCAACCGTACAATTGTGCATTACTGAACCCGCGACTAGCGGTGGGGGCTGGCTCCCCACCATCATACATTTTAATTTAATACTACACCCCCCTTTTTTTTTTGCTTCTGAGATGGCTCATTGTATATACAAAAAGGTGGCAACCACAAGTAACTATCACTCACAGCTGAATTATATTATCCTATCTATATCTTCCCCAACCTTCTCACCCTGACCTATCAGGAAAACATCATATGGTGGGAGCAACAAAGACTATGACTAAAACAGCCATACTAAGAAAATTCCTAAGAGCCCCAAAGTTCCAAAATGCTCTGAATTCACTGTATCCCCCAATTTATCAGTATTTTTGTGACATACCCCAGATAAAAATAAATATCAGTTCCATTTATGAATGGAAAACCTAATTCCACCAAGTCACCTCTGACACATGAGGATCCTGTATGTAGTGTTTCTGAGGGTATAAATCTTTAGAGATAGGTAGCCTCAACTACATGCTGCAGAGTAACTTGTGTAATTAGGTCAAAACAAGGAGTGGGAGTAGGGACTTCTTGTTTAATTTCAGTTTCTACTGGCAACCCTGAAGAGCTCTAGTGGAGTGTTGGTTATCCATTGGTTGCTGTCTCAAGATTTGAACTTCGAACCACCAGTTGCTCCGCAGGAGAAAGACAGGGCTTTCTATTCCATGTCAAGAATTGCAGTCGCATAGTGGGAGCTCAAAACCCATCTACAAAGTATCTAGTCAGACTGAGCCAACGGCAGATCCCCACTAGCCACAGGCAAAAGTCTCACAGCCTTACTATCAGGCAGAGACCATTGTAATCTTGATTATTTGTGTTTTTGTCTTTATATTATTATTTTAGTTTTACCATCTAATTTTGATTTTGTTTTTTCTTGTTTCTGTTGGGTTTCCCAGTTTGTGAAGCACAGGAGAATGAATGTGAACGGTAGCTAGATTAGGGATAAAGGGGGATTGTGTCCCCTAAATGCCTACCCTAAATGAAATTAGGGGTTGTAGGGAAATCAGGCACCCATCATGCATCTATGGGAAAATACCTAGGCACCAGCTACATGACATCACATAGGTGTGCCTCAACTCAGTCAATGGGGTCGGCCAATACCCTCAGCCATGCCTCCCATGGACCCCCTTGCCACCCACCCCCCTACCCCCACCTCTCTGGTTTGAACTCTCTTTCAGGTTGTGCCCTCTCCCCCTTGGCTCTGCACTCTGAATTCTCATTCCTGTTCTGGTACCCCTTCTTTTCCACAGCCCCCAACATGTGACCTTTCATGCTTTCCAGAGATAGGGTGTACTTTCTGAGACTAATACCTGAAACTTCCCTTTCCCTCAAAAAAGTTACTTGGTTACAAAAGTGCTTCTGCCACATGAATTCTTTCAGCATTGACAAGCTAGAACTGAGGGGAACCCCACCAGAAACCTAACAGATGCATACAAGGGTAGGGGTGGGGAGTGGGTGATAGGGAGGGAAAGGGGATTTCAGGAGTAAACAATGAAGGTGGGAGAGGGGAGGGAGCACTAGAAGTGATTGTGATTGCACACTCATTTAAAAGATGATTTAACCACGGTGGGGGTGGGGTGTTCTAAATTGATGTGATAGCAGGTCTGGCTGAAGGTAGGATGGCGCCTGGCCAATCAAGCAACTCATTCCCATGCTTCCTGCTCACCCCCTCCACCCCCACCCCCTCCTGCACCTCTGCCTCATCCAACCTTGCCAATCAGAAAGCTCTCCCACCCCTCGCCACCAGTCACCACCCTGAGAGTGTATCTGTCCATGCCCCCTCTGTGCCAGCGCTGCCTGCCTTCGTGGAGTAGCCAGGACACTTCACTTCCCATTAAACCTGTTGATTTATACTCGTATTCTGGCCTGTTTTTCTATCAATAGTGATTGTGCGATTCTTCTTGATATGACTGAAGGATCGCTTCTTGACCTTTTGACTACGATCAAGTGTAGATATGATTGAATTGTATGATATGTAAATTATGTGCCAACAAAACTGTTGGGTTGTGGCGGGGGGGG
>NW_022107407.1:10270444-10276323 GCF_000313985.2 Echinops telfairi | reverse complement strand
GTTCTACCCTGTCCGACAGGGTCACTATGAGTCAGCATACCATGTCAATGGCTGTGAGTGGTCTGGCTATCCTTGTCTTGGAGTTTGATTAATCTTCCTTTATATAAGGTCATCCTGTGTGTATTTCGGCATCTACTTTGCTTGTATTATAACACAGAGTGATTAGGCTTAGGACCCTGGAATAACCTTATACTGGAGTAAACACACACTGGAATAACCTTATAGCACAATAAAATAGTATCAAGAAAGAGGGTTATGTTTCCCAAGTCGGAAATACCTCGGTTCTTGGCTGTACATGAGAAAGAATTCATGCCAAAGCCTGGTTTGTGACCCAAGTGGGTCTTTATGAAGGACAGAAGAAGCTTCAGGTTTTACAGTTACTGAACACTGGCAACCTCATGTCACTGCACACCCACATGTGGTAGCCTGAGGCTAGAGTGAGAGACCGTGGTTTGGCTGAGCAGAAAGCAGAGAAGCAGCTGGAGGGAAAAAGAACAGTAGTCTCCCTGTTCTAGCCTTTAGGGCCTTTGGCTGGGAGGCATAGCTGATAGGACTGGTTGACCCCATGGGTGAATTAAGGCCACCTGGCCTAGTTTGGGCCCACCCAACTGTACCACCCTCTGGCTCAAGAGTCTGAATTTGGAGCATGCCCAGTAGACACCCCTGGTCCCTGCTCTAGCTACCTAACAAGAGCACTAGGTCCTTTTTGAAATATATGCTTCCTCAGGATTGGATGACCATGTAATCATCGATCTCATCCAAATGCAATACTAAATTGGAGTTGTTTGCGCTAGTCTCTGATGCACCCTGGGTGACACAACCCATTAAAGTACAATTGACCCCTCAGCCAGGCAGGGAACAGGGTGGCCTGATTCCTAGGAGGATTGTCCAAGTTAAGCAAGATCAAGATGCCACAGAAGATCCGCAGAGGAAGCACCATCAGCAGATAGTGTCCTGGTGCAATGTGTTGAACATTGCCCAGGCATATTGATTAACATCTAGTTCACCTGTGACAGAACTCTTTGTTCCTTCAAGACCCACTGCCCTGGCAACTGTTGGAGGAGCTCTTATTACAAGTGCCAAACAGCAAGGATTGCAACTCAAAGTGGGATGGTTTACAAGTGAAGGTGGGGCAAGAAGGTCTGTGCATTTCCTGGGAATCCTAACTCCAAGTGTTAGACAGACAGGGACAAGGGGTTAACTCCCCACCATGCCTGCTCAGGCACCCATAAAGGAGGTTGGGAAGGAATCAGGCAAGCATTAGCCACCCATGAAGACTTTACCTGGGTATGCTCCAATTCAGTCTCCACCCCCCACCCCCCACCCCCGCCACACACACACACACACACACACCACCTAGGTGGGCATTATCATTACACCTGAATGGCCTCAAATAGTCCCAGGTGGGCTTGATTCAGTCAATGGGGTCAACCAATACCTTTGACCATGCATCTCTACCAGAGGTTTATAAGACCCTGGTGGCAGAAGGTCAGTCTCTTTTTCCTCTGCTCCTGGTCAGAGGCAGGTGGAGTGAACATTCAGTGCCTGCGTTGGCCCCTCGCAGTGCCCACTCCAGGCCTACTTGGGGCCTACAGCCTCTCTTCTCACTCACTCCTGGTCAGTGGCAGGTTGGAGAGGATTCTCTCCTCTTTCACACTGCTCATGTGCCCCCTTGGTCTTGCAGTGGTCTCTCTGGCCTCAAGTCACCACGTGTGGGGGTGCAGAACCATGAGGTGGCCCATATTCAGTGGTGGGCGCCAAAGTGGCCTCCACACCATTTGGCACGCTTCCCTGAAATAGAGTGTACTCTATTGAGACTGTAAAACCTGACACTTCTCCCCTCCTTTATAAAACCCACTTAGATGGCAAACCAGGCTTCAGCATGAATTCTTTCTTTCTTTTCTCTTTTTTAATCATTTTGTTGGGGGCTCATATAGCTCTTATCACAATCCATACATACCTACATGTGTCAAGCACATTTGTACATATTAGTATGTTGCCATCATCATTTTCAAAACATTTCTTTCTACTTGAGCCCTTGGTATCAGCTCCTCATTTTTTACCCTCCCTCCCTCATGAACCCTTGATAATTTATAAATTATTACTTTTTCATGTCTTACACTGACCTATGTCTCCCTTCACCCACTTTTCTGTTGTCCGTACCCTGGGGAGAAGGTTATATGAAAATCGTTGCGATCAGTCCCCCCACCACACTCACACCTCCCCCTTCCCCTCCTGGTATCATTACTCTCATTTCTGGTCCTGAGAGGTTTATATGTCCTTAATTCCCTATGTTGCAAGTTCTTATCTGTACCCGTGTACATGCTTTGGTCTAGCCGGATTTGTAGTGGTGGGGGTGGAAGTGGGAGAAAGCATTAAAAAACTAGAGGAGAGACAGGGGGTAAAAAAAACCTAGAGGAAAGTTGTATGTTTCATCGGTGCTATACTGCACCTTCACTGGCTCATCTTTCTTGTGACCCTTCTGTTAGGGATTTCCAATTGTCTACAGATGGGCTTTGGGTCTCCACTCTGCCTTTCCCCTCATTCATATTGATAATGATTTTTTGTTCTGGGTTTTGATGCCTGATACCTGATCCCATCTACACCTCATGATCACACAGGCTGGTGTGCTTTTTCCATGTGGACTTTGTTGCTTCTCAGATATTTGTTCGTTTATCTTCAAGCCTTTAAGACCCCAGATGCTATATCTTTTAATAAGCCGGGCACCATCAGCTTTCTGTACCACATTTGCAATGCACCCATTTTGTCTTCAGTGGTAGGGTCAGGGAAGATGAGCATCACGGACTGCCAGGTTATTAGAACAAAGTGTTCGTACGTAGAGGGAGTACTTGAATGGAGGCCCAATGTCTGTCTGCTACCTTAATACTTAACATATAAATATATGTACATAGATCTATTTTCCTATTGTTATATAAAAATATATTTACATATGTGCATGCCTGTATTTGGACCTCTATAAATTCCCTTTGCTGCCTAGTTCTTTCCTCTATTTCCTTTTACTTTCCTGTTGTTCCACTATCATGTTTGGCCTTCATTTGGGTTTCAGTAATTCCACTCGATTACATGGCCCTTGATCAAGCCCTACCAGGCCTCCTACGCCCTTTTCGCCATTGATTTTAGATCGGTTGTTGTTCCCTTGTCCCTGGGTTTATTAACACCCACTTCCCTCCCCCTCTTCCCCTCTGCAATGTCCTGCCCCCCACCCCCCAACTGTCAGTCCCGTTGTTTTCTCTTCTTGATTTTTTATCCCGCCTATCTTATCTAGATAGACATGCAGAGACAAAAATAAGCACAAAAATGAGGAAAAAGGAAACAAAACCATGGGATACTAGCACTGAGGGAAATAAAACTGAGACTTATTCCCTGACTGGTACGACGGGAATCTGGAAGAATAGTATTCCATGGCAGGAAGACCATCACTCTGATAATTGGAGATATAGTCCGAGTACATTTTCCTGCGGTAGTCTATCATTTCCACAGTTTGTCCCCTTAAGCTGTGCTGCCTTAAAGTGGGCAAGTGGTTAATTCTATCTCCCCATAGAAGCAGACATTTCTATTGGCCCCATTTCTTTCTGCTGCGGCATCCAATCCCTCTCGTACCTTCCTCCAATAGCAGATGAGCATAGGGGGACTTTATTCCCATGCCTGAATTCAAAATGTTTGCTTTAAGCCTGAATTTTTGGCTATATTAATTGGATCATGACGTTTTGCCTTGTCAGTTTTCAATATATAGAAATTAGCCATGTTGCCCATGTGGCTCTTTTGAATTTTATATATAAAACAAAAGGGAGGATTGTGGGAAACAGAAAGATTTCTCCCAAGTCGTCTCCCCAAAATATATGTTAGACTTAGGACACTGATTGCAACTAATGGTAAATGATTGTCAAGTTACCTCCCTGAAGGCAGTCAGTTGCCAGCCTACTGTCTGGTTCTACCACAAGTAGAGCCCACTCCCTGCTGTTAAGGGCAATGGGCTACTTCTCTCTAAAGACTTGCAGTCATCAGTTTGGTTCCTGTAGGTGGGGTTAACATCCTAGGGATAATGGTTTCTATAGTGAGCCAGAGAACAGGTCAAAACGGCTCAGTGACATCCAAAGTTAGGCTGCCTCCCTGAATCTAGGATCCACCGATCTTGTCACATGTATACCCCCAATTCCTCCTCTTCCTATTACACGGATATCCATGCATCACCCCTCCCATTACTGTATTATCTATAGCACAACCCTTTCCTGCGATGTATGTCTTCACCTGTAATTAGGGAGCTTGCAAATCCCCAGGGAATATAAAAACCTTGGTTAGCAATAAATCTCTCTCTCTCCACATGGACCACCAAGTGAGGCTGAGGTGAACATGCTACCATGAAATGTGTCTGACTCCATTATTTCAATCTCTCTTCTATCTCTCATGCTCTCTATGACTTTACTATAATCTTTACTTATTATTGCTGTACAATTGCACCTACCAGACCCATAATGATGTGTTAGGGGCTGGTTTCCCTCACACGAAACAACAAAGGAAACAAAAAACAAACAACAACAACAAAAACCAAGGACAAAAAAAGAAAAGTCTATAAATAGTTCTAGGTCTGTTTTTTGACCTTTAGGAGTGTTTTCCAATCAAGTCTGATGGGGTGCCATGCCTTGCCCCCAAAGTCCATTTTTGGTATCTCCTGGGGACTTCATTGCTTTGCTCCCCTTGCTGCTCTGTTGCATGCCCTTAGCATTTCACCCCGGGGTGGTGGGGTCAGATCAGGCACAATTCCTGCACTATGCTCCAGTGTTGTCTCTTGTAGCAATATGTGTCAGTGGGTGACGGTCTTGTCTTGTGATGGGGCGGCCCTATGGTCCTCTCTGTGCATTAGCTGCTCTGAGCAGGAATATTGTCTAGCTGTAGCTTCAGTGCTGTCCTCTGTAGTGCATTCTTCTGGGAAGGGAGAGGGGGTGTGTCCATGTAGTTGGGATTGGGGTCAGCCCCACAGACCTCTCCAATGGGTTCCTGTTCATGACGGTATGTTGCCTTCACGTCTTGGCATACCAGGTTGAAGTCTGGTCCATCTCTCCCTCTCCTGTGGAGATATAAACAATACCATCCCCTTGGGTGGGTTAGTACCCCATTCCCCAGCTACCCGTGTCTTTTTTCTTTTTTCTCTTTTTTTCCCCCTCCAATTTAGTTGGCTGCCATATGTATCCCTGGATTTGGTCTGGCCCCTGCCATAGTACCTGGACCTCACCTCAGGAATGTATGTATACATTAGTTTTTTCACAATGCCCCTTTTGCATTTTCAAGCTTACCTCAGCAGACTCATGTTGTACTTGTCCTTTTGTGCTTGGCTTAAGTCACTTAGCATGATTTCCCCCAGTTCTTCCCAGGTGGCAATGTGCTTCAGGATGAATTCTTTTTATCATGCAAAGCCAAAACCCAGGGTATTGCCCACCAGCGAAACCTAGCACAAGCAAAAGTCCTTAAACCCAAATTTTTGAAACTTATTTTTGTGACTAATTTTCCCTTTTGGTGATAATTAAATCAATATGGGCAAACGAATAATGCATATGTTTTATAGCTGAGAACTTTCACATTATTTTAAAATTCTTGATACAAAATAGGAGGCTTGGTGCAATTGTTAAGTGCTTAGCTGTTAAACAAAAGTTGTATGTGAAAGTCAATTCAGTAAAGATTTACAGCTTTGGAAACCCTATAGAGCAATGCTACTTTACCCTATTGAGCAGTGGTTCTCAACCTTCCTAATGCCGCGACCCTCTAAAATAGTTCCTCATATTGTGGTGACCCCCAAGCATAAAATTAGTTTCATTGCTACTTCATAACTTTAATTTTGCTACTGTTATGAATCGTAATGTAAA
>NW_022107407.1:10268233-10270232 GCF_000313985.2 Echinops telfairi | reverse complement strand
TGTCTTGAAGCATGGTGTGGCATGGATAACAGTCTTCATGCCGGGTACTTGTATGTGGGTGTATCTGCATGTGGGTGGACCTGCCTGGAGATGGATAGAAGAGTGGTGTCTCAGTTTCTAAGACCATTGGAAATATGTGTTTTCCAATTATCTTAGCCGACACCTGTGAAAGGGTCAGTTGACCCCCAAAGGGATCGTGACCCACAGGTTGAGAACCACTGGTGTAGAGAATGTCACTGAGTCAGAATTCACTTGACAACAAGGAGTCTGACTTTTCTTATTTTTGTTTGACATGAAAAAAAAAAAATATATATATATATACATACATATATAAAAACATCATTTTATTGGGGACTCTCAGTTCTTGGCTTTGCACAGTGAAAGAATTCATGCCGAAGCACCTTTTGTAATCCATTTGGATTTTATGAAGTACAGGACAAGTTTCAGGTTTCACAGTCTCAGAAGGGTACGTGCTATTTCAGGGAATCATGCCCAACAGCTGCATGGAGGCTACTCTGGGGTTCACAACTGGGCCCAAGCAACCAAGGAAAAAAGCAACCATGAGGGCGGAACTGGAGGGGAGTCCTGGGGGGCCATAAGTCCAAGAACCTTAGAAACTAAGAGCACATGGGCCCAGTGGCCATGGGCCCCGAGGAGGCCCAGAATGGGCACCCACACGGGGAGGGGGACCCTCATCCTCTGACTTGCCACTGACCAGGAGCAGGGTAAAAGAGAAAGTGGCTTTCCCCTAGCCAGGATATTTCAACCTCTGGCTGGAGAGGCCTGATTGATGGTATGGGCTGACCTCATTGGCTGAATTAAGTTCACCTGGGTGATGTCATGAGCCTGGGCCCAGTTTGGCCACCCAGGTGTACATCCTACCTCGCTCTGGGGCTTGAATAGGAGCATGCTCACTTTGGGAAGTCTTGATAGGTGTCTAGTTGATGCCCAGTTTCCTTTTAACCTTCTTTATGGGGGCCTTTGCAGTTATGGGAGGGATAACCCCCCTATCCATATATCTAGCTACCTAAAACCCCTTTGATAAATTATAAATTATTTTTATTTTCATATTTTACACCCACTGCTGTCTCCCTTACCCCATGGTTTCTGTTGTTCCTCCCCTGGATGGGGGTGAGGTGTGTGTGTTATGTGTCGATCATTGAAACCAGTTCCCCCTTCCTCCCCTCCTCGCCACACCTTCCCCCAAGCCCCCTGGTATTGCTACTCCCATTTCTGTTCCAGGGGGGTTTGTTTGACTTGGATTCTGTGTGTCCTGAGCTCTTCTCTGTACCAGTAAACATGCTCCAGTCTAGTGGGGGGTGGGGAAGCCTCAACGAACTAGAGGAATGTTGTGTGTTTCACTGGTGCTGTACTGGATCCTGGCTGACTCATCCCTTCCTTGTAACCTTTCTATGAGGGGGTGTCTCATCGCCTACAGATGGGTTTGGGGTCTCTGCTCTGACCCGCTTCATTCTCAACAATGTTTTTGTTTGTTTGTTTGTGTCTTCTGATGCCTGTAATCTGATCACATCGACACCTCATGATCTCACAGACTAGTGTGCTTCTTCCATGTGGGCTTGTTGCTTCTGAGCTAGATGTCCGCTTGTTTAACTTCAAGCCTTTAAGATCCCACACACTATATCTTTTGATAGCCGGGGACCATCAGCTTTCTTCACCACACTTGCTTGTGCACCCATTTTGTCTTCAGTGATTGTGTTGGAGGATCAGCATCACAGAATACCAGGTTGTTAGAACAAAGTGTTCTTGCATTGAGGGAGAGCTTGAACAGAGACCCAAAGTTCTTCCACTACCTCAATGTATTGCCATATAAATATGTGACATGAAAATATTTTAATGGGTAGAAGATCTAATTTCAAGTTTCCATTAATCAATGAGAAGATAGGAAAAGTTGTTGAAAAAATTACCACCTGTACAGTGTTGCTTGGTTTTGCTCTGTCTTGTTTTTATGCATGTTGTCTCCGCAGGCCTGTCTGGATAG
>NW_022107407.1:10265339-10266883 GCF_000313985.2 Echinops telfairi | reverse complement strand
TGAGGACCTAATGTCGGGGGTTTAAATGGAGAGAAAATGTTTTGAGAAACGATGTACAAATGCGCTTTACACAATTGATGTGTGTATGGATTGGGATAACCGTTGTATGAGCCCCTAATAAAATGTTTTAAAAAAAAATTACCACCAATTTTTGTGTAAAATTTCTTGTTATTGGTGCTTGTCAAGAATTTGAAGGGAAAAAGAAAAGAATTTGAAGAGTTCATCATTAAAATGTTTATAATTGGGAAATAATCGCTATAGTCATGTTAATCATAATCTTGGTATGAAATAGATAAATTCTCAGGAGTTTCTCATTCAACGTTTTAAAGAGCACTTATTTGCAAGCTCTACACAAAATTTTAAATAATATTTCCTAATGCTCTTTATTTAGTGTATGTTATAAATAAAATGAAATAACATTTTTTTCAACAAGCCCAATAAAAATACTCCCAAGCTTCCTCCACTTTAATCCACTGCATTGTAGGAATATTACAATTTTTCCAGGTGCTCTGAAATTATGAGAGTCAGGAACCATTACATGAAGATATGGAGTCAGATAAACCCCTCAGGACCAACAATGAGAGTAGTGATACCAGGAGGGTAAGGGGAAGGTGGAGGGAGAACGAGGGAACAAAACACAATGATCTACATATAACCCACTCCCCGGGGGACGGACAACAGAAAAGTGGGTGAAGGGAAACATTGGTCAGTGTAAGACATGAAAAAATAATAATTTATAAATTATCAAGGGTTCATGAGGGAGGGAGGGAGGGAAAAAATGAGGAGCTGATACCAAGGGCTCAAGTAGAAAGAAAATGTTTTGACAATGATGATGGCAACATATATACAAATGTGCTTGACACAATGTATATATGTGTGTATGTATGTATGTATGTATGTATGTATGGATGGTGATAAGTGTTGTACGAGCCCCCAATAAAATGATTATAAAGCAAACCAAACAAAAAAGATGTGGAGTCATCCTTTACCTGCAACTGGGCTGGTGACTGTCATTTGTTCCCAGGGCAGAGTCCTGCTGGCACATCGCTAGACATAACTTATTCATGCTGCCCAAAGGGAAGAAGGCTACATAACATTGTAATATTTATTTCTCCTGATCTAAAGGAATTATGCATGCTTGTTCTCTTATAAATCTTATTAGAGACTAAACAGACATCACCTCTAGATGTGTCATCTTGAGTGCCTTTAATTCTGGCACTGGAGATATAGACGTGAATGAGCCAAATTGTTGCCCACATGGGGTTTCTTTTTTTTTCTTTTAAAAAAACAAACTTTTTATTGTGAATTGAATGAAACTTTACAAAACAAAGTATAGTTTTACATCAACAATTCATACACATTCTGATTCAGTGCATCCATTGCAATCACTTAGCCTACTTCCTCCCTGAGTTTCGTGTTTCCATTCTTCCTCCTTTCCTAACCCTCTCAACTTTGTCCATGGGTAAACACCGCCCTTTTGATTTGAACGGATTGATTATTCTTTGTTTTAGTTTTTTTAATCGTTTTATTAGGGGCTCATACAA
>NW_022107407.1:10236019-10264738 GCF_000313985.2 Echinops telfairi | reverse complement strand
TTTGGGTCTCCACTCCGCACTCCCCCCATCATTCACTATGGTAAAATTTTTTGTTCTGATGATGCCTGATACCTGATCCCTTCGACACCTCATGATCGCACAGGTTGGTGTGCTTCTTCCATGTGGGCTTTGTTGCTTCTGGGCTTGATGGCCGCTTATTTACCTTCAAGCCTTTAAGACCCCAGATGCTATACTTTTTGAGGGACAGTGAACTGGCCCTGTTTAAAATGTTTGAGGACCCCTGTTGATAATTAGAGGTAGAACCTAGCCTGTCAATCTGGTCACAGCCTGATAATGCCTCCTTGTGGGTGTGGCCTTCTCATGAGGCTTCTGGGAAGTTCCTCTTTCTGCCTTTGTCTTCCTATGGACAAGCCATGTGGACCTATGCTGAGACCTGAGTGAGCCATGCAGCAGAGACCTGGGGAGACAGCTCTGTGATACTTCCACTACCATTAGATCCACAAGAGTTTTCTTTCACCCACCAGCCTGTGATTTTCCTGCATTTGGCATCATTGTGAGTGGCAATGTGAGTCTGAAGAGGAATTTATGGAATAGTATCAGACATATGGGCTAATAGCAGACTTATGGACTTGATCTAGTCTGGACTGGAATGTTTTCTCAATATACAATTGATCTGATATAAAGCTCTCTTACAAATATATGAGTGTTTCTGGCTGTTTTCCTCGCCAACCTGCCTAACACTAGTAGTACGGTTATGTGTCATCTTGGCTGTGCCTAGACTTTTGGTGTTTGGCAACAGAAGCCTCATAATACCCCATGATGTGACTTAACACAAGATCATCAATCAGCTCTGTCATGGGATCTGCTGTGAGCAGTCAAGCAGTTATCAAATCAGGTACAGTGCAACCCCTTAGTCAGGTCACAGTCCTGATGCAATTGAAAGTTTCCTCGGGGAAGTGACCTAATTCCTAAGTAAGTGGCCAGTTTTGTTTTTTGCTGAGGCTGGATTGTGTCTAGCTCGTTGGCCTATGGTTCTCGGAATCTTAGATCTGTCATATTATCTGCTGACACTGTGAAGTGTCAGTTGTCTACTGGCCTTGCACTTATCTGCCTCACCAGATACAAGCCTGACCTGCTGACCTCAGATTGAACCGTGTTTGCAGTCACATCTGTGGTCTTTCTCACATTCTTAGGATCATCAGGCCCCACAGTTGTGTGAGTCATAAGTCTCCAGCCTAACACCTGATCCAAAGACTTGAAACTTGCCCATTCTTGGACTTGACTACTTCTACAACTGTGTGAGCCATTTTCTTAATATAAATTCTTCCTACCCATGCATATATTAGCATAATTAATTTTTCTTCCCTAGAGAACTCAGCCTAACACAACAAGGATAAGATAAGTATTATTGAGCAATGCAAGGATAATGGAGACAGGAAGGAAAGAAATCCAGATAAAGATAGGGAATGGAACAGGAGATTACAGAAAGTTAGCCACTGGTTTTAATTTTTAGTATGACTCAGAAAGGTAACAACAGGTAATATAGAACTGACAGAATTCTGTCAAGGTAGAAAAGCACCTGGAGCCCTCCTATACATTAAGGGAAATGAGCAATAAAAATTGCTGAGGTCCAAGTTCATGTCTAGTTATTTAAGAGAAAAAAGAGCAGAGTAACATCCCTACAGACAACAAAAAGCCACCAGAAAGATGTGCATGAAACATAACTAAAATTTTTACTTCAAAATTACTTTAAAACATTTTAAAAATTAGATGTGAAGCATAAAAGAAATCAACATTAGAAAATATCAGAAATGACAGTATTCAAGAAAATTAGAAATAATTTTAGAAATCAGAATTAAGATCAAATAAAATAATTCCATGAGACATACATGAAAAGGAATACAATATTTAAAACTCAAAACACAATAAAGATAAAGGAGGTTACAAAGTAATATAAAAGATTGGCAAATCAGATTTCAATACACAGATTACAAAGGTCCCCAAGGGAAGAAAAATAGAACACTAACATACTGGAAAAGAAAAAGATAAGAAACTGGAAAAGATATGAAACTACAAATCTGTTACACTGACCCAGCATAATCAGCATATTATACATCTTCATAAAATTACTGTAATAGAAAAAAAAATTGGACTAGAAATAAAAAGAAAAAAGCATCTTTAGGTCATCTAAGTAAAAAAGCACATGAACTACAAAGGAAAAAAATAAGACTAAGCTTTTCAGCAGTATTATTTTGTACCAGAAGAAAGTGCAGTATTTTAAATATTCAAAGAAAACATGAGCCAAAGGTTTTATACCCAGCAAAACTGCTCTTTGAGTGTAAAGGATACAATGTAAATTCAATATACAAGAACTCCGGGAATTCTATTCTCATGACAGATACATCAACCTAATGCCTGGTTAAGTACATTAAATATATAGAAATGAGTCTAAATTCAGGTAAAAGGGGAGGAGGATTGTATTATGTCATGGCTAACAATGTATACAACCTAATTTTCAGTAATCCTAATTAATGACAGTACTGATATTTGCTGATATTCAAATACTGAATGCTAACATAGAATAAAACATGTATTTGTGAGACATTTTATTATATCATCTCCTCTGTCTTGAGAATCAATATTCTCACTGTGGAAAAAGGGATGTACATAATATAGAAAGGCAGTAAAAACCATGGAATCTCAAGTTTCAATTGTGAATATTAAAAATGACCAAAACTAATAATAGCAATGAGCTTCCCAGATTGTGGATTTGAAATTCTAGTTCCAGCATTCAAAAAATGAAGGTTTGAAGAAATAGCTGATTCCAGATCTGAAGCAGGAAAAATAGAAAACGAACCCCTAACACCTTGACATACTGGACAGCAAGGAACTAGTCAAGGTCTATTTGACTTGTGTTTGTACCTGGCAAAACAAAAGAATCAAGGACTAGCACAGAGGTTCCTTCCCACTTGGTAAGGGAAGCTACAATTTGAGTTCACTAAAGATAAAAATTACAATATATTGAAACCCATCTACTATGCTTAAGTTTGAGTATATGGCACACAGGAAAAAGCTTGTGCGATCACATCCTAAGGATGACAGGGAACTGATGAATTATCTTAAAAATGTAGTATATAAAAAAAAAAAAATCTACCAAGGGCTCAATAGAAAGTAAATGTTTAGAAAATAATGATGGCAACATGTACAAATATACTCTATACAATTAATGTATGGATTGTTTCAAAAGTTGTAAGAGACGCCAACAAAACTATCTTTAAAAAATTATAGATAAAAAATTAAAATAATGTCTAAATTATCAAGGATTCACAAGGGCGGGAGGTATGGGAAGGAGGGGGGAAAGAGGAGTTGATACCAAGAGTTCAAGTATTAAATGTTTTGGAAATGATGATGGCAATATATGTACAAATGTGCTTGATACAACTGATGTATGAATTGTTACAAGAGCTATAAAAGCTCCCAATAAAACAATTTATTAAAATTAAAAGGGAGGGCGGAGTGGCGAGGGAAGGGGGGAAAAAATAAAGAAAAATGAGGAGCTGATTCTAAGAGCCCAAGCGGAAAGCAAATGTTTTGAGAATGATGAGGGCGACGAATGTGTAGGTGTGTTTACACACTTGATGTATGTATGGACTGTGATAAGTGTTGTACGAGCCCCCAATAAAATGATTAAAAAAATAATAATTAAATTAAAATAAATATATAAACAAAAAAAATCATCAAACATTCATCTCTTTTTATTTCAAATGGACAAATGGATAACCAAAGAGTAGATATGGGGAACTATCTCCTTCTAAAACTATTCCAGCTAATAAATGCAAATAAAGTCACAGATTTAGACTATCATAATTTGGCAACCCTAATTAATGGACTTAGGTGTGAGAAACTGAGAACCAGTTAGTATGTATGTGAACATATTCTCAACACTCACCTTTAAGAAGTCTGGCAGGCTGAGACTCTGATGGAGGGAGGCCTTCACATTCATGAACTGGAGATGAATCCTGTCACATTCTTCTAACTAAGTTATTTCCTACGATATCCCTAGTAATAATGCCAATTTTAAGATGCTGCTGGCAAGCACATGGTTACTACTATAGACTTGAAGGTTAGCTGCCTGAAGGTTGTCTGCCACCCAGAGTAATCAGATCACCCCGCCCTAAGTACAGCCCATTCCATCCTGATAAGGATCATAGATTACTCCCTGGGAGAAGAGCTAAAGGACATGTAAGGTAAGCCAACATCTTCACTCTGGAACACGCCCATCTTGTTATGCACGTGCCTTCCTGTTACTCATGTAAGCCCTTAGCACATCCCCATTACATATGTGCGTGGTGTGGCTTGCATGACCTTAGATTATATAAAGCAGTGAGAGAATACATTCCCACACTCTGGTTCTGGTCTCCATGGAAGAGGTGAGTCTTTGCATGCCTTGTCTGATGTCTAATTTTCCCTTTTAATTACACAATCACCCCTTAAAACCCATTCAGTTGTGCAGGCTGGTCCCCCACACTTAGGCAATCAATATTAGACACTGCCAAAAAGAAAAAGAAAAAGATGAAGACTGACATATACCCTCTGATATAAGCACCTACCACCAATAGTCTTGTCAAAGGCATGGAACCAGAGTGTAAGGAAGCTTCTGAATCCAGCTGCCAACAATAGGAAATAGAGAAAACAAAGGGAATACTTAAGTGTACCATGTAAAGGACTGAAGATCAAACGAAGCAGGGGAAAGCTCTTGATTA
Source organism: Echinops telfairi (assembly GCF_000313985.2). Taxonomy (NCBI): domain Eukaryota; kingdom Metazoa; phylum Chordata; class Mammalia; order Afrosoricida; family Tenrecidae; genus Echinops; species Echinops telfairi. The sequence goes on along the minus strand of NW_022107407.1, from coordinate 10,260,014 downwards.
AGAGATTGAAGACATAACCAGCTTAAAAAAAGTGGATAAGCCTTAAACGGCCAAAAGAAACATGGCAAACCATTTCTATAGAAGTCAGAGTAAAGGTTATTTTTAGTGGGGCCGGGATGAGACGGGGCAATTAGAAGCCGTGGTTGTACAAAGGTTAAAGTGCTCAGTGGCTAACCAAAAGTTGACAGTCCGAACCTGCCAACCCACAGCAGCTCTACAGAAGAAAGAAGTGGCAGTCAATTGCCTAATACTCAGAGCCCTGGATACCCCATGAGGAAGTCCTACTCTACAGGATCAGAGTGCACCAGAATTGACTGCACAGCAGTGGGTTTGGTTTAGGTTTGAGCAAGATGATGAGGGTAGGAGTTTCAAGGGTATTCACTTTACAACAACCTATACATTAGTTTTGGGTAGTTTTTGTATGCTTTTATTTTCTAAAGTTTTAAAGTAAGTGATCACGTCAAATATTTTTTAACTAGAAGCATATTTTTAACAAACACACCCAAAGACATTTTTAAAAATATTTATTTATATGACATTGGTCTTTAAAAACTGTACTGTTCCTGTATTGTAGTCTAGCAGCCAGAACTACCTATGTGCAGTTGATGCACAACAGGAGTGTCACCCAAGAGTGTCACCCAAGAGGGTAAGTGAGGCCGAGACCCAGTTTACATTCTGTCTGCTAACCTTTGTCCTGCCATGGGGCTACATCTATCTGCCCAAAGGAAGGGCTGCCTTATCAGCTTTAACATCACCAGACTCAGTATCTTTGTTTGCATTTGCATTCCAACTACAGTAAAACAAATGAGAAGAGTACCAAGTTCAATAAACATAATTCTGAAATCTCAAAGGATGGCCAATTGATTGTACATCTGACCACTGTATTTCAAAGAGAATTATACTGCCTTTCTGACTGTCAGAAAACTGTGCCACTGCAACAACTGCAATAGTCCACCCCAGTCTTTTATTTTCCATGCCAATAAGTAAAAGTAACAAAACAGCCCCAGTGCATGTTCCCAAGAATTACAATGACTTCTGTCAGTCTTCGGACTTCTTCGCGCCTTCTCTTGCTAATCTATCAGCTTCTTCATTACCTACAAATCCCGAATGGCCAGGAATATGCATCTGTTAAAATAGAAAATTTCCTCTTAATTTTTTTCAACTGAAAATATATGTAAAAAATTTCAGCCTACAGAGTCTGAGTAAAAGAAGGCTCGCTTTTCAGAGCCTCTTTCTCAACATAATGCTAAACAATATGAGGTACATTCTTACAGAAGTTGTTAAATCCATTTTATCAATGTACGCATTTATAAAAATTTAGCTTTTTACTTTTATGTGATCTTTTCTCCAATACACATTGTGCTTTGTCACACGCCACACAAAATCAATGTATGTGTGTATTTATGTAGTTGGCACAGTGGTTTCCTCGTTGGGCTGCAAGGTCAGCAGTTAGCTACTCCATGGGAGGTGAGGTTTTATACTCTGGTAAAGAGTTAAGGTCTTAGAAACCCACAGGGCAGCTCTACCCTGTCCTATAGGGTCACAATGAGTCTGCATCAACTTGATGCAGTGAATTTGGTGTTTGAGTTTTATATATCATACACATACTTCTTTTTTTTTTTAACTGCTAAGAGAAAGTATGGATGTATTTATTGAATTCTTGTTTACATTTAGGTTGCTGAAAGGCAAATTTAAATGTCAGGTTATCGGTTATTAGTGGTTCTAGTGAGGTAGAGAAAGATAGGGTTGAGACAATGCTTGCCATTTAATTTATACTATTTGGTGAAAAAACAAGCAATAACAATAAAAAACCTAACTTTAACAAAAACTATCATAAGAAAAATACTTCCACAAAATGGGTGCAAAGCAAATGTGGTGCAGAAAGCTGATGGTGCCCAGCTGTTAAAAGATATAGTGTCTGGGGTCTTAAAGGCTTGAAATTAAACAAGCAGCAATCTAGCAGGGAAGCAACAAAACCCACATGGAGGAAGCACACGAGCTTGTGTTTTCATGAGGTATCGATGGGACGAGGTATCAGAAGTTCAAAAACAAGCAACCAAATCGATGTGAAGGGGCTTGGATGTAGTGGAAACCCAAAACCCACCTGTAACATAATTGGACAGCCCTCTCAGAAGGGCCACATGGAAGGGATGAAAGACCCAAGGTGTGGTATAGCATTGAGAAACTACCTAATTATCCTCTAGTTCTTTAATATTTCCCCCCTTATTATTATAGTTTTTATTTGTTTCACCTTATTAATCATGTTAGATTTGCATGTGCTCATATGTATATTTAAGATTGTTCAGTACATGAAAGCCAAGATACTTAACCCTTCAGAATCATTACAAGAGTAATGGTTTCCTGGGGGTATGGCAAGGGGAGGAGGGGTACAGGGAGCTGATAACATTGATGATTCTATAACCCCACTTGATGGAATCAAACAACAGAATTGTATGTGAATAACTATATTGGATTGTGTAAGATATGGCCCAAAAAACTCCAAACATTAGTATAGGGGGAAAAATAATAATAAGGGTTTCTGAGGGATAGGAGAGCGAAGGCTGGGGATAAAGGTTACGTTTACTAAGGTTTTATAACACTTAAAAATCATACAAATTAGTTTTATTTAACATTATGACTAATTCCACAGAAGCCAATAGGTTTGACTATTATACCTCAAACAGTAAACCCTGGCCCAGGCATTATTATGCAATGATATAAAAATGTTGAGGATATAGAATAGCTCTCAAATAATGTAGCCAGTGTATTCTGTAGAAAGTCATGCTCTCTTATCAAGCCAATATTAATTATAAAATGATCAAAGGAACCAAGTGGGTTTTAATACACATTATATAGATTTCACGGAAATTATTATCCTAACTTAATTAATTCCTTTATATAAACCAGTAGGCACTCTGGTTAATTAAAAACACCAAAGAAACACTCACCCACTGAATGTCCATCCCCTGGGTGAGTTTGTCTAGTTCAACGAAGTCTTCTTTGTTGATCACCTCTTTCCCTGTGCTGGTTCTCCATCCATTCTTCTTCCAACCTTTAACCCAATTAGTTATGCCTAAAAGAAGCCCACATTTGTAGATTAATTTTATTATTCCAAAATTTGCTTTCCTTTCCTTTTAGGATCAATCAAATTTTTATTAATTTGAGGGGATTTAAAAATTCATGAAAAAAAATTTTAAGATAGATTTTTTCCACAAATTCTTTGAAGCCCCCTTGGAGTTTTAGTCTTACACTTACAGTGAACCCTCGCCACTTCGCGCTTCGACTTCCGCGGCTTCACTCTATCGCAGTTTTTGCATAACAGCGCATGCTCTGTCATTACTGCCACTGATTGGCTCACACTGTACACGCTTCTGTCTGCATCGCTACGTATCGCAGCTACGTATCAGATGCATTTTTGCTTTTGTACAGTGTACTGTAATTGTTTGCGATTTTTAAGAAATTTTATCTAAGCCCTATGATGGCTCCTAAACAAGCTGCTTCTTCTAAGCCTTCTGACAATAAAAATAAGCGCCAGAGGAAGATGCTCACCATCCAGGAAAAGGTAAAACTTTTGGATATGATCAAAGATGGCAAAAAAATTGTGGAGGTTGCACGCCATTTCGACTTGAATGAGTCTTCCGTTCGCTCCATCCGTAAAGAGGAAAAAAACATCCGTGCTACGGCTACTTTCACTTTCAACAAGGAAGCAAAGCGCATCGTGACAAGTCGTAATAAGTTCATAGTATAAACGGAGTCTGTCCTAGCAGTTTGGATCAATGACAGGCGCAAGAAAAACATTCCGTTGGATTCGATAGTCATCCGGGAGAAGGCAAGGCAGCTCTATCAGCGTTTTACAGCAGACAAACCTCAACCAGAATCCTCTTCTGCAACGTTCGTGGATTTTACAGCGAGCAAGGGTTGGTTCGAAAAGTTCCAGAAGAGGTATCAGATTTACAAATAAGGAATCCTACTTCGCGGAATTTCATTTATCACAGTAGGGTCTAGAACCAATTAACCGCGATAAACGAGGGTTCACTGTATTTGCATTTCATTCCCTAGTCCTCCCTCCAGCAATATTTGGTAGAATTCTCCTCTTCTCTGTGGGAGACTCTGATTCAATTCCCAGTCAATGCACCTCATGCACAGCCACGGTGTGTCAATGAAGGTAATGTGAGTTGCTATGTTGCTGAGTATCTTTCAATAGAGCTGCCTGGCTAAGATGAAAAAAGGCCTGGCATTGTACTTGCAATTATCAGCCAATGAAAACGCTCTGATTCACCATGTCCTATCAGCAACCCCTCATTGGGATGTCTATTATGTTGTGCCTGGTATTGCCATGTGTTAGAGGTTAACCTGAAGGGAGCTATATTATTCAACAAAGAACAATTTGTTTGATGTCCTCCTTAATTTCCAAACATCTAATTCAATCTATTGAGGAGCCCTGGCGGTGTAGTGGTTACAAATTGGGCTAACCACAGCAGTTCAAAATCAACAGTAAGCTTTCTAATTCTGTAAAGAATTACAGTATTGGAAATCCACAGGGGCAGTTCTACCCTGTTCTATAGGGTCACTATGGGTCAGAATCAACTCAGTGGTAGTGAGTTTTAAGAATTCGATCTATTAAAAACCACTAAAGTAAACTACATGTGCTAAGGCACACAAAAGAGATGATGGAGTCAAGGAGCTCAATAGAAAATTCCAGCCTGAGAAGACAAAGTCAAATATTATAATGAAATCCTAAACTGAAAGAACTAAAGAAAAATTCAAGCCGCAAGTTGCAAAATTGAAATTCCATGAACAAAATGTTGAATGACGCAGGAAGCATCAAGACAGGATGGAAAGAATATACAGTGACTATACTAAAAATAACTAGACAACATTCCACTGTTTCAGGGGGTAGCATCTGAGCAAGGACCAATGGAACTGAAGGAAGACGTTCAAGCTGCACTGAAAGCATTAGCCAAAAGCAAGGCTCCAGGAATTGATAGAATACAAACTGAAATGTTACAACAAGCTGATCAAACACTGGAAGCACTCACTTGTCAATGCCAGGAAATCTGGAAGACAGCTACTTGGTTACCTAAGAGATCCATATTTATACCCATTCCAAAGAAAGGTTATCCTATCCAACAGAATGCTAAAATTATGGAACAGGTACTATAGCAAAGTGTGGAGAAGAAAGCAAATGGTGCCTAGCTATCAATCAGAATAGTGGCTTGGGTATTAAAGGCTTTTATTCAAACAAGCAGCAATCCAAGTGAGGAGTCAACTAAGCCCACATAGAAGAAGCATAACAGCATGTGTGATCTAAAGATGACAATAAAATTCAAATATGACGAAGGGCAAAGTAGCATAGCTAAAGCAGCTAACACCCAATTTGTGGAAGGCCAAGGGGGAAAGTGGGGGCCCCAAATCCATCCGTGGAGTAACTAGTCAGATCAAGCCACTGGCAGATCCCCTCTAGCCACAGGCAAAGGTCTGGAATAGCCTTACTAGCAATCATAGATCATTGTATTCTTAATTTTGCTGGATCAAACTTGATACTTGGTCAGCCGCAAGTATCAACTCCCTCTAGACCCAACCTGAATGTGTTCCAGGTGCAAGAATCTCTTGCTTGTTCCATAACAAAAATTTCTTCCCTGGTTTTTAAAATATTGATGGTGGTCCTTCTTTCTTATTCAATGTCCATATTTTTATCTTTTTATTACTATTGTTTTATCCTTACCACTTCATTTTGTTTTTGTTCTTCGTTGTTTCTGTTAGATTTGACAGGTGGTGAAGCACAGGAGTAGATGCATAGAGATAATAATTGATGCAAGGGGGTGTGAGTGGGGGAGGAAGGGGGAAGATGAGAGGGGGAGGGAACTTTGGGAGTAAACAAAGAAGGTGGGAGGGGGAGTGAGCACTAGAACTGAAGGTGATTCTACAACTCATTTTAAAGGTGATTTAATCATGTGGGGAAAAAAGGAAATGTTCTGAAATTGATTGTGGTAATGATTGTACAATTCTTGATATCATTGAACTACTGAATGGTGTTATATGTGGATTAAGTGCCAATAAAACTGTTAAAATATACATGGAATAGTGTCATTAATATCACACACAAGAAAACTTTTGCTAGAGATCATCCAACAATAGTTGGAGCAGTATATTGACCGTGAACTGCCAGAGGTTCAGGCCAGATTCGGCAGAGGCCATAGGACAAGGAATATCATTGCTGGTATCAGATGGATCTTGGCAACATGTCTGTTTTTGTTGTTGTTGCTATGTGCCATCAAGTTGGTTCCAACCTATGGTGACCCTATGAACAACAGAACAAAATACTGCCTAACCTTGCACCATGCTTAAAATTTTTCCTATGCTTGAACCCATTGTTCCAGCCACCGTGTGAAACCATCTCGTGGAGTGCTTTCCTCTTTTTCAACGCCCCTCCACTTTTCCAAGCATGATGTCCTTCTCCAAGAACTAATTGGTCTCTCCTGACCACATGTCCCAAGTATATAAGACAAAGTCTCCCCATACTGACTTCTAAGGAGCACTCAGGCCATACTTCATACAAGAAAGACTTGCTTGTCCTTTTGGCAGTCCATGGTACTCTCGATATTCTTAACCCACACAATTCAAAAACATCTATTCATCTTTGGTCTTCCTTGTTCCAAGTCCAACTTTCACATGGATGTGAGGTGTTTGAATATACCCTGGGTTGGGTCAGACACACCTTAATCCTCAAAGTAACAAGCCTGCTTTACAGTGTTTTCTGCAGCATATTTTGCAGCATATTTTCCTAAAGCAACATGTTTTTTGGTCCCGACTGCTGAAAAGTGTTTACTTGTGTGTTAGTGACTGTGTAAGCCACAATAAACGATAACAGCCTTGAGAAAAAACGAGAATCCCAGAACACTTCACTGGGCTCCTACAGAACCTGTACATGGACCAGAGGGAATACTGAACGGTTTAAAATCGGGGAAGAATTGTATCCTCTCATCACTTGTGCAATTTGTATGGTGAACAACCAGAGAAGCTGGATTATATGAAGAAAAATGTGGCCTCAATATTACAGAAGGCTTATTAACAAACAGCGATATGCAGATGACACAACCTTGCTTGCTGAAAGTGAGGATTTGAAGTACTTGCTGAAACAGATCAATGATTATAACTTTCAGTACGAATTACAATTCCCTGTAACGAAGACTCAAATCTTCACAATTGGACCAGTACGTAACATCATGGTAAATGGGGAAAAGGTTGAGGTTGTCACAGATTTTGTCTTGCTTGGATCCACAATCAATGCTCATGAAAGCAGCAAACAAGAGATCAAAGGACACATTGCAATAGGTAAATCTGATGCACGAGATCTCCTTTAAGTGTTGAAAAGCAAGGAGGTTATTTTGAGTTCTATAGTACACTAGACCCAAGCCACGGTTTTTGCAATCACCTTACATGCGTGTAAAATTTGGACATTCAATAAAGAAGACTGAAGAATTAATGCATTTGAATTAAGCAGCTGATGAAGAATACTGAAAGTTCCACGGGCTACCAAAAGAACAAACAAATTTGTCTTGGAAGAAATACAGTCAGAATGCTCCTTAGAGGCAAGGATGGCAAGACTTCATCTCAAGTGCTCTGGACATGTTGACAGGAGAAACCGATCCCTGGAGAAGGACATCATGATTGGTAAAGCAGCAGGGCAGCAAAAAAGAGGAAAGCTCTTGCCAAGATGGACTGATGAGGAGGCCACATCAATGGGCTCAAGAAACATACGAACAATTGTGAGGATGGGGCAAGACCCAGAGATGTTTCATTCCGATGTACATAGGTTGCAATGATTAAGAACTGACACAATAGTGCCTAACAACAAGAGGCATGCTGTTGTCTCAGAAACAAAAAAAGCCCTGCTGATTAAGCTATTTTATGACTGAAAGGTGATCTCCCTTCAAAAGTAGAGAATGATAATTTTACTACAGACGTGTCATCTCTATTTCACAGCTGCCTGGCATCTACTGTACCAAAATGACAGAAACCTGTAGAAACAGTGCTGGTGACTCAATTAACAGAAAAATAAAACAAAAATGCAACTCAAGGTTTAGTTTTACCCACAAAAAATTTCCTTGGGAAAATCATGATGAAGTAGGTTTAACAATGGTGTGTAAAGATGGTTCAATTTTAAAAAATCAATCAAAGTAATTCACCACATAAATAAACCATTTGATCACATTGGTCAACACAAAAACAACATCGGATAAAATCTAACACCTACTTTCCTAATAAAACTCTCAGCAAAGGAAATTCCTCAACACAGTGAGGGTATCCACACAAAACCAATGATTAGCATCATTCTCAATGGGGAGAAAATGAAAGCAGTCCCCTTGATTTTGTGGAAAAATGAAATTTAGCACCCTTGTATTATATACAAACACTACTACAGAAATCCCAGGGGAAAAAAGAAAGAAAGCCAAGAAAAAACACATACACATAAGGAAACATTTTTTACTGTTATCAGGCAAGGGAAGGGAAGCAAAAACAAAGACTAATGAGATAGCAAACAAACAATAAAACTAATTTACTGGGTTGGGTCAATTCTAACTCTCAGCAAGGGGACGGAGGAGACAGAGCAGGAAAGAGCAAACTGCCCCATTGGGTTTCCAGGGCTATGAACTTTACGGTGGCAGATTGCCACCTTTTCTCCTGGAGAGCAGTGAGTGAGTTCAAATCACCGGCCTTCTGGTTGGCAGACAAACACATTAACCATTGTGCCCCAGGATTGCATAACTAGATAGCAGACATCTATTAATCTGGGTGACAATAAAACAATACACAATAAAGGAACGGCCAGTACATCCTGGCCAAGGCAAAGAAAGACACTGGGAGGTATGCAATAGTAAATAACAACAACAGTGAATCCTATTAGATACACAAAATAAGGGGGTACCCCAAAAATCCCAAAATTCCCTCCCCAAAGCCATGTATTAAAATTTTTTTTTATAAAACAACCATATCACTTTCAAAGTACTCTCCATTACACTTAATACATTTGTCACATCTGCAACTCCATTCTTGGAAACATTTTCAAACTCATCTGTTTGCATGGCTGACAGAACTTCCCTCATTTTTTCTTCACCTCTGCCATGTCTTCAAATCGCTGTCCTTTCATGTCCCTCTTCATTCGTGGAAACAAAAAGAAATCACAAGGAGCCGATTAGGTGAATAAGTGCATGGGATAAAAGAGACATGATGTTTTTTGCCAAAAACTGGCATACTAAAATGGCTGTGTGAGCAAGTGCATTGTTGTGGTGGCAAAACTAGTCCTCCGTCTGCCAAAATCAGGCTTTAAAAAAAATTATTTTATTATTTTAATTCCTCTTTTTATTGAGAGCTCTTACAGATGTCATAACATCCATCATTCCAATAGTTCAAGTAAAATTGTACAATTGCTACTACAATCAGTTTCAAAACATTTTCTTTCTTTTTGAATTCTTTGATATCAGTTGCCCTGCATCCGCCTCCTCCCAACAAATCAGGCCTTTTTTGTCGCATACTGTTAGGCAATCTCTTCAGAACCTCTAAATAGAAAACTTGATTAACAGTCTGACCTGGTGGAACGAACTCCAAATGCACTATCCCCCTCACATTAAAAAAACAACAACTGAGCATCTCGTCTTGATCTTTGATTTCACTTGATGAGCTTTTTTGGGACAAGCTGACAAAAAGCTGTTTTCCACTGGCTTGATTGACGTTTGATTGATGATGTCTCATCACCAGTAATGACCTTGGAAAACAAGGCTGGGTCACTTTGGGGCTGTTCTTTGAAAGCACGGCATGTCTCCACTAGACGCTCTTTTACCTGGTTGTCAGAACCTGAGATGGACCTTCCATTAAAATTCGCTGCCCCGAGTTCCAAGGCAGTCTAGATAACTTCCCCATCTCGTCAATGGTCCGTCAGGGTCTTTGATCACAAGTGCAAGAATTATGTCAACATTTTTGTCCATTCTGGAAGTTGACGGCCCTCCAGACAAGGTTTGTCATCAATTGACATTTCACCTTTTTTGAAAAGAGAAAATCACTCATACACTTGAGTTTTTCCCATAGCACTGTCCTTATAAGCTGTGTTCAACACCACAACAGTTTCTGCAGCATTTTCCCCAAACAGGAAACAAAATTTCACAGCCGCACCCTGTTCCCTTAAATCAACCATCACAAAAAGAGGTTTTGAGTGAAACTGCTTTTACAAAAAAATTCACTGCGAAAGAACTTTCCCAGGCAACGCCACAGGGTGCACTAACTCAGAGCGAGTTGCTCAATGCTTATCTAGAGGGAAAAAATGCATACTACAAAAGTGTTGCCCAAAGGAGCTTTTATCCATTTGGGGGTGGGGGTGTACCCGTAGTACATACATAATAACAGTAACAACAGATAATAATTTGCGTAGATTCATAGATTGATAGATTGATAGATTGATAACAAACCAAAAAGCTCACTGCCCTTGAGTTGATTTTGATTCACATCCACCCTGTAGGGCAAGTTAGAACTGCCCTTTTGAGTTTCCAAGGTTGTAAATCTTCCCAGGAGCAGAATGCCTCATCTTTCTCCCATGGAGTGGCTGGTGGGTTCAAACTGCTGAGCTTGTGGTTAGCAGCCCAATGCATAATCCACTATACCACCAGGCTCCTCAGTAGACACACAGGGGCTTCAGAAAGCATGTGGAAAAATGTCATTATCTTTTAATGACATGTTGTTGTAGCCCCTCGTATGTATGTATGATAAAGAAGTGTGGGTGGCATATGGTAGTACAGCTATGAGCATAAACAGGTTAGGCATAGAATATTTCTACTTACTTGTCTGTGTTGCAATATATCCAAGTGTATAGTGGAGATACGGGGGCAAGGGTATGCAACATCTTGGCTATAACCACCACCTTGGTATTTACGTCACTGGGCTTGAAGGCTTAGGACTATAGTCTCATGGTATATAAGTCGATTTGGTGTAACCTAGTCCCTAAAGACAATGCTCTACATACAACTCTAATGAGGAGCAAGGAGGGTCTTAAAAACTTTCAATCTAACATACAACTATTTGCCTCTTCCTGTCCAGAGCAGTGAAGAGTGAAGAAAACTGAAGACTCATGGAAGCAATGAGTTCAAAGGACTAATGGAGCACACAAACCACAATCTTCACTGGCTTGAAGCTAGGCAAACGAAATGGTGTCCAGCGACTACTACCAAGTCCTTTGACTGGGATCACAATAAAAGGTCCTGGGCAGAGTGGGAAAAAATCTAGAATAATAAAAAACGTTAAAAGGAAAAAAAAAACCCAAAACATGACTTACTGGTTTGATAAGAGACTAGACGATGGCCCTTATAGCCTTTTCAACCTGGAACTGAACTCACTTTCAGAGATCACCTTTCAGCCAACGCAAGAAGCCTATAAAAGCAGACAGTAACACTCGGGAAGAATGTGCTTCTTAGAACAATCCATCACACAAGACCAAAAGGGGCAGCATTCATCCCAAGAACACAAAGCTCAGAATGCAAAAAGGTGCAAAAAATATGGGCAAATAGAAATATAGAGCTCCAGGAAGAAGTGAGAAGAATATTTTTAGACTAAAGAATTACAGCTAATGTAATGAAACAAAATACATATACATTTTTGAATGGGAAATTAATTTACTCTGTAAATGTCCACCCAATTACCAATAAAATGTTAAATAAATTCCTTGGGAAAGTAATTTCCAGGTGACAGACACTCCACATGTGTGATTATTAAGTGCCATTGAATCAGTTCCAACCCATAGAGATCCTATGCACAAGAGAATGAAACACTGCCCTGTCCTGCATCATCCGCATAATTGTTCCTATGCTTGAGTCCACATGGGTTCATCACAATGGCATATAAAGGTATGTTTTATTTTCTCCATAGCAGAGATAAGGAAAATGAGGCTCTAGGAAGTTAACTTGCTTAAAAGTAAAAAGGTCTTGAGTGTTCTGTTTTGTAACCTCCCTAATTCATCTCTGATCACTGGTTCCAATTTGTATTTTAAGTGGTGATTCTAACTTTTCCTTTTAAGCAGCCCCCACCCCCACCTTTTGGTAGATGTAGGTAATACTCTCCGTTTCTTCAACTTAAGGTGCCACTTCCTCCAAAAAGCCACCCCAGACTCCTTAAGCCTCCATTCTATACAGGGTAATTCATTTCACAGCCTGGTGGAGTGAGCGTGAAATAAGTATATAGTAAAAAACTGGAGTGGAACTAGGATTCTAAAGTCCTTGCTCTTTCCTAGGTGTCTCACCAACCAAATGGTATCTCCACTTACCATTTGGATTCTTCCTTGTTACAGCATCTCCCACTGGGGAAGGAAATATCTATTTCCTTTTCGTGAAAAACCACAAGAAATACAATGTGAATAACACTTACCGTTTATAGTAAACATGCTGTCTGTATATAAAACCAATTTCTTGATGTTTTCAGTCTTTGCTTGTTCAATGGCTTTACAGGCTGCCTTGGAGAAACCAGTTGAGACTCATTCTAGTGTTCAACTTTCAACATGACTTCAAGTGTAAACATCCCTTTTCTGTACTAGCCATAATGCTCATATTCCTGATAGAAAATGATGCTACACATGTAATTCCTGTTTTACACATCAATTTGCAGTACGTTTTGCAGTTTTTCTAGATAATTCTTATCTTCCGAGTTGTTACATAACCCCAAACCCAACTTCTTCTAAACTATTTTATATACACAAACTAAACCCAAAACCAAACCCACTACCATTAAGTCACTTCCAATGTGTGACCCTACACAACAGAGTAGAGAGCTCTCTTCTGCTCTCTTGGTTTTGTGAGACTGTAAACTTTTCCAAGAGCAGAGAGCCTCATCATTCTCCCACAGGGTGGCTGGTGGGTTCAAACTATCAACCTTGTAGTTAGCAATCCAAAGAGTAGTCCACTACACCACCAGGGCTCTTTTCTCATATACATAAATAGCATAAAATTAGTTGATATATTTATTCATAGTCAATGCTAAGAATGGCGAACTTGCCCACATTGAGGAAGCACACCAGCCTGTGCGATCATGAAGTGTCGAAGGGATCAGGTATCAGGCATTATCAGAACAAAAAATCCTACCACAGTGAATGGTGGGGGGAGTGCGGAGTGGAGACCCAAAGCCCATTTGTAGGCCACTGGAGATCCCCTTGCAGAGGGGTCTTGGGGAGGAGACGAGCCAGACAGGGTACGATGTAGCAACAATGAAAAATACAACTTTCCTCTAGGTCCTCCCCCCCCGCCCCCCCAAATATCATGATCCGAATTCTACCTTGCAAGGCAAGTCTGGCTAGACCAGAGGATGTACACTGGTACAGATAGGAACTGGAAACACAGGGAAGCCAGGGTGGATGATCCCTTGAGGACCAGTAGTGTGAGTGGTGATACTGGAAGCGTAGAGGGAGGGTGGGTTGGAAAGGGGGAACCGATTACAAGGATCTACATGTGACCTCCTCCCTGGGGGACAGACAACAGAAAAGTGGGTGAAGGGAGACGTCAGACAAGGCAAGATATGACAAAATAATAATTTATAAATTATCAAGGGTTCATGAAGGAGGGGAGGAGGGAGGGCGGGGAAAAAATGAGGAGCTGATACCAGGGGTTTAAGTGGAGAGCAAATGTTTTGAGAATGATGGGGGCAATGGATGTATAAATGTGCTTTACACAATTGATGTGTGTATGGATTATGGTAAGAGTTGTATGAGCCCCTAATAAAACGTTTTAAAAAAATGGTGAACTTAAGTTTTTTGTAGAAAAAAATCCATCTAGTAACTTACATGTATTTCCGCTCTTTGGTTTGTTTGCCGACCAGGGAGTCTAATGCCTACATTTCTGTTTCAAAGCAATATAAAATAAAATTATCAAGCAATTCTCAGTGATTCTTTAATCTCTTAACCCCCAAATACAACCAAACTCACTGCTATTGAGTGGATTCTGACTCAGAATCACACTATTAGATATAGTATAACTCCCTTTTGAATTTCTAAAGCTTTCAATGTTTACATGAGTGGCTGGTGGTTCACACTGCTGCTGTGGTGTTTAGTAAACTGCACCCATTAGTAAACATAGCCCACTACACCACTAGAGTTCTCTTAGTGGATATAAATTAATCAATGAATATTTATTTGAAATATGAAAGCAACACATAAAATGATAGCCTTTAAAAAACCACCAAACCAATGACATTAACACTATTTGAGAGACACTAGGGGACAATACTGTAGAAGGGCCACTGGAGCAGAAGTCAAAAGATCTAAGTCTCAATTTTGGACCTCAAATGTAGTCTTGGACAAACTACTCAAACTGACTGACCTTCAGTTTGCTACCTATGAAATGATAGAAACGGAAGCTCACCCACTTTTATGGGGTTTGAAGTCATAATATTAAGCTGAACTTTGTCTTTGTAAACTTTATAGTTGATAGACACAATGTGGTGTTACTACTGAATGATTTATATAATTTGTAGTGAATGGCCTTTAACAATCTTGTGGGATTTATTAATATTGGAAAACAAAGCTCAGAACTGAAACATGGAGACTATCGAAGAATCAAGTCTCTATTTTACATTTAATTTTTGGGCTGTCAGTTACTATTCAAGTTCATTCATATTCAGAGGCTAGGATTATTTGAATAGTTGTATTTTATATTCCTGTGATTTTGAGCCTTTTGAGAAACAAAAGGATCACTTCTAAACTCCCATCATTTCAGAAGGGTCACAGTTAAATCGAGTACGATGGTGCTCCAAGCCCATGACCTGCCCCAATGGTGTACAAACAGTCTGTAGAGTGCCCTGTGCTCATTCAAGGACACAGCTGTATCATCTTTGTATAGAATTTCACCAGTGAGACTTGTCAAATTTTAGAGTTACAAAAGCAATGTTAAGGTAATTTTATGTTTAACATTCTGAGGGCAGATGCTTTTCAAATGCAGGTTTTGCGGGGGAGGGGAGTCTTCCAAGTAAAACAATAAGCATAGTCTCGTTCATAACTTCACAAATTTTAAAATTATTTGCTAAAGTGGTAAAGTGGGAAGCATGAAAAATTTAGCTTTATTGATTTTACTTACAAAGGATGGCCTGGCCCCCAATACACTCCAATTCCTGCTCGGGCCCTTCTCCGGCCATTACTGGAGCAACAGCCATCTGTGTAAACAACTACAAATTCTCCTATAAAAAAAATTTAATAAGTGCTAAAGGAGCAATATGAGTAACAGCTAAAATTCACCTCAAGAGTTTACTCAAAAAAAAAGTTTACTCAAGTTGAATTTGTATTTCAAAGAGAATTATTGACAATGCTGTTGAAATTTTGCCTATGAAAATATCAGATTAATTTTTTAAATTAACATACGTTGTTCTGTTGTTAAAAACAAGCAAAGCAAATATACACACGTCAATTCAAGTCTTTACACATACATCCCATTCTTACCTTCTTTTCTGAGAAGTTCCTCCCTCGTTAACACATTCATTGCCCTCTATGCTCTTATCTAATCTTTTAAGTGGCTGTTGTCAATCTGATCCCATATAGTTCTTTAAATGTGATCAACATTATTAATAATAAGCATTATTAATTTTTTATATGGGGGCATTTGACACTCTGTGCTTAGAATCTACTCATCATGGTCCCATATATCAGGCAACTAAAGGAGAATGAACTCAGAAAAACTAGAATATGCTACAGTAAGTACACTAAAGGCATCAAATAAGAAAACTACCCCTTTATATATACCTCCTTTCACTATCAAGATATTATCATTCTATGAACATGATGCCATGTACTTCAGAAATACTTGCCCACCAACTCAAGCCCTCTGAAAAATGTCAGTCTGATTTTGTACATTAAGAAATATTCATACATATATGTATATGCATTCATGTTTCTTTATATGACATAATCTATTTAAACTAGTTAAAATTGACCACTATCAACAGGGAACACAGGAAGTGGGATAAGTGATGCTATACTGTGGGGATGACAGTGACATGAAGCAAATGTCATGTCACTGCCATGACATGTGGAATGCAAAACTGATCCACGCAGATCTTCATCCAATTCATAAAAGGCTTAAGAATTTTTTTAGCCCATATTGCTTCTTTTCATGAAGAAAGCAGCTCTGTTTCATCAAGGCTCTGGATGAAAACCAAAACTCATTAGTGACTTTCTAGGACAGGGTAGAACTGCACCTATGGATTTCTGCGACTAGTTTTTTATGGGAATAGGAAGCTCCGTCCTTTTCCTAGAGTTGGAACTGCTGACCTTACGGTCAGCAGCTCAAGTCCACCAGTAATAAAGAATACTGTCATTTTAAGTGATTATGTTTTTAATTTATAATTTATATAATTTTCTCATGGATATCCAAACTCTTAATAATTCTGCACCATTTGATCAATTGTAAATAACCACTCAAGTGACCTTTGGATTTCTAATTAACCTTTACAAGGAAAACTGAGGATGTTACACATCAGTTTAAATTATCCACATCAAAAAAGTGGGGAAAACATCTACCTATTTTTATGGTTATTATATTAAAAATTAAAAAAACTCAAGAAAGATGTACCCATATAAGAAAATGTGTCTTTGCTAACTGAAGGTACTGAGTCTGTATTTTGTTTTACATGCTTTGCACTTGGTTCTGCATTTTCATCTTCCTCTTCATCCACCGACTCCCAGACTCGCTTGTTGGCTTTCACGTGAGATTCTTGCAAGTGTTCATTTTTCTGTCCTGAAAGACAGAATCTCCCTGTAATCCAGAAATAATGAACATAATATAAAATGCTTAAGAATCAGTCAACTTAGCAAGTTATTTAAGGCTACTAAATAAGACTTAAGCATTCTATCATGCATGTCCCTTTAATGAAGGAATTACTTAAGATAGTTTGTATATCACCTCAAACTTTAGTGTCCTGTGAAATCAATTAAAATTTTCAAGATAGGTTTAGTAAGGGCAATGCAAGACAATATTAAGGATTCTGTCAAAAACAAAATTTGGTTTTAATGTAGGTAATAAAGACACCAAGGATTCTTATTCTACAGGGATCACAGATGTTCTGAAAGTCTGAGGGCCTCTTTCCTTAGAAAAAGACAAGAATCAAAGTTGTGTACATAGTATCAGTGGCTTGTCTATCAGAGCCCCCACCCCAATTCAGCTCCCCAAATACTCAACTTGCAAGGACGTCAGGTTGAAAACCTCTAAGAGGTTAGGAGGGAATGGTAGGTCTAACTTAAATAAACAAGTAATGGGGCAGGCTAAGAAAGCAAAATAAAACCAGAAAGGGAATGTGTTAGGTCAGATTGACTACAGAAACAAATTCAGTGACACTCCTAAGTGTATAAGAAAAAGCTTTATATCACAAAAAGCAACAATATATTAAGAAAACATCCCGTGACAGGGGAATAGGGCACTGACCAAAAGAAAGGTATTGTTTGTGTCTCCACAGGGAAAGAGGGACCAGATTTAAAGCCAGTGCCAGACAAATGCAGCTTGTTGGCAAAGAGAGGGGAGCCAGCGGAGGGGCCTCAGGGCTTGGCCCCCATGCCAGGTATGTGGACAACTTCCCCTCCCCCCAGAAGAATTTACTTGAGAAGACTGCAATGAAGCTGAAGCTAGGGAAGAGGGGCATGTCTGACCAGAGCAAATGGGAGCACTTAGGGGGAGGAAGAGAGAGTGGAGCACATCCTGAAGCACCAGGCCTGGAGGACTACATCCCTGCTCTGAACAGCCAATGGACAGAGTGGACAATATGGCTGATCCACCACGAGACACACTGTCCCTTGATCGCCCTGGGCTATAAGGGAGACAACACTGGAGACTCAGTGTTGGGATTGGTCCAGACTGACCCTGAGACACGGAGGCAAACCACTAAAAGCATGCAGCAGAACAACCATGGGAGCAGAGAGCCCCTGAGGGAGTACAAAGGACTCTGGAGTCAGAGCATGGTACCCCATCGGTCCTGACTGAAGGACACGCTTAGAGATAAAAAATCAGACCTTGAACTATATACGGGATTTTCTTTCTGCTTAAAATTTTTTTCTCTTAGGTCTGGAAGGGATTAAGCAAGGGCTAAGTAACTGAGAGAAATCACTGAAACCCAAATGAAGGCTGAGCATGATAGTGGGACAAGAGGAAAGTAAAAGGAAATAAAGGAAAGAACTAAGGGATAAAGGGTATGTACAGAGGTATTAAGACTAGAATGTACATATATAAATATATTTATATAAGAGTGTGGGGAAACAGATTTACATGCATATATTTATAAGTTTAGTATTAAGGCATTGCAAGAACACATTGTTCTGTTAAATTGGCATTCCAGGATGCACACCTTCCCGACACGATTGCTAAAGGAAAATGTGAACATAAGCAAAGGCGGTGAAGAAAGCTGATGGTGCCCGGCTACCAAAAGATATAGCGTCTGGGGTCTTAAAGGCTTGAAGACAAACAAGCGGTCATCCAGCTGAGAAGCACCAAAACCCACATGGAAGAAGCACACCAGCCTGTCTGACCACAAGGTGTAGAAGGGATCAGTTATCAGACATCAAAGAACTGAAAAATCATATCAGTGGGTGCCCGCTTTACTAACACAACTACTGAAGACAAACATGTGCATAAGCAAATGTGGTGAAGAGAGCTAATGGTGCCTAGCTATCAAAAGATATAGCGTCTGGTGTCTTAAAGTCTTGATGATAAACAAGCGGTCATCCAGCTGAGAAGCATCAAAGCCCACATGGAAGGAACACAACAGCATGTGTGACCACGAGCTGTCAAAGGGATCAGGTATCAAGCATCCAAGAACGAAAAATCATATCATTGTGAAGGTGGGTGAGTGCAGAGTGGAGACCCAACTGAACACCCCCTTGCTGAGGAGTTGTGGGGAGGAGACAAGCCAATCAGGGTGCAGGGTAGCAACGATGAAACATATAACTTTCCTCTAGTTCTTAATGCTTCCTCTCCCCCACTATCATGATCCCAATTCTACCTTACAAATCTGGCTGGACCGGAGGATGTGCATTGGTACAGATAGCAACTGGAAACACAGGGAATCCAGTATAAATGACTCCTTCAGGAATAGTGGTGAGAGGGGCCATGCCTGGCGGGTGAAGGGAATGTGGGGTAGAAAGAGGGAACCAATTACAAGAATCTAAGTATTGCCTCCTCCCGGGGATGGACAGCAGAGAAGAGGGCGGAGGGAAACATCGGACAGGGTAACTTATGACAGAACTATAATAATTTATGAACTATGAAGGGTTCATGAGGGAGGGGGGAGTGGGGAGGGAGAGGGAAAATGAGCAACTGAGATTAGGGGCTAGAGTGGGAGGCAAATGTTTTGAGAATGATGAGCGCAACAAATGTGAATATGTGCTTGACACAATGGATGGATGGATGGATTGTGATGACAATTGTACGAGCCCCCAATAAAATAATTAACAACAAAAAAAGAAAACATCCCAGCCCAGTCCAGATCAAGTCCTTAAGGCCTGTATTAGCCCATATGTCAGATACTAGTCTATAAATTCCTCTTCAAACTCACACAACACATGCAAATGCCTAATGCAAGATCATAAGACATTGAGTGGAAAATCTTGTGGGGTAGAAAAATCCAGTGGCGGTGGAAGCATCTCAGTGCTAGCTTGGGTCTCCAAATAGTTCCTCAACAGGAAGGTGAAGCAGAGAGAAAGTGTGTGGACCACATCCAGGGAGTAAGAGAGGACGTTCCCAGAGTCCTCACAAGGCCACGCCCACAAGGAGGCATCATCAGGTTGTGACCTGACTGACAGGCTAGACTCCATCCCTATAGTTATTTATCAAGTTGACATAAAAATATGTGACCACCACTGGAAGTTAAAATTGAGTCCCATCTAGGATAGTAATGTAGTAGTTATTTCTTCAATAGCCCAACCCTGGTGGATTCAAGATGAATACTAAAGAAATTATCAAACATTTTTTTCAGGGTTATCTGGGAGTAACCAATATCTCACTTTCTTTTTAGTATTATTATGGCAGTTAAAGTAGAGAAGCAAGTAAGACATAACAAAATAACAATAATTTATAAATTATCAGGGGTTCATAAGGGAGGGGGGTGGGGCGGGATGGGAAAAAATGAGGAGCTGATACCAAGGGCTCAAATAGAAAGCAAATGTTTTGAGAATGATGATGGCAACAAATGTACAAATGTGCTTGACACAATGGATGTATGTGTGGATTGTGATAAGTGTTGTACGAGCCCCAAATAAAATGATTCTTTTAAAAGTTACAGTCTTGGAAAGCCATGGGGACAGGACATTCTACTGTTATAGGTTACTCAGTCTGAATTGAAAAGTTAGCATCAAGCCTTTTCACACATAGAAAGTTAAAATGTACATATTTCCCTGAGAATTTTACTTCTGGGAATTAGGGACATTTAAGGTAATACATACAAGGGGGTTTAAAAGTTCATGGAAAAATGAGAGAAAACAAAATTTTTCTACAAATATTTGAAACCTCATATATGAATGCAATTTCTTGAAGACATGATAATACTATTACAGATAGCTATTCATTTTATTTTAAAATGTACCAATTATGCCACTGTCAAGATACTGTTTCCATAAAGCATATTTACAAATGCTACTCATGTTACTCAATTTTCAGTGCTTTCTTCAGTAAAGCGTTTATTTTCACTAAAACGTATTGCTTCTGTTTATGCAAATTACATATTGAAGACAAAAGAGGGACAGGATTAGGTACACTCTACTAAAATATTTTCATTGTGTTTTGTATATAAAGCATTTGAAAATTAAAAAAAAAAAAGTAGTGCAACACTACCGATTTTTCTTTTCTTAATCAAGAGTCACAAGTGAAATTCAACCATCAGCTGTGAACTTGGTTATACTGAAGCCCTCTGTCTGTACAATAAGGCAATGGGCTAAATTATCTGAAATGTGTTTTCCTACATATCATTCCATACAGTAGAAAGAGAGGTAGCGAAAGAACTAATTTTATTCCCAAAAGAACCACAGAACTACCAAGTTAGAGATCACTTCTAGTTCTAAACTCCTAAATTACGCATGGACAAATGGACACTAACATTTATTAAGCACTTCTTACCCACACTTTTCAGAAGGCTCATGTTACATGGGCAAAAATTAAGTCAAACCAGCATTACATACAAATGTTTGACATTTCCACTCCCTTATATTTTGGCTTATCATATTGTTGTTTGGTACCATCCAGTCAGTTCTGACCCACAGCTACTCTATGTACAAAAGAACAAAACACTGCCCCATCCTGCACCATCCTCACAATTGTTCCCGTGCCTGACCCTGTTGTTGCAGCACTGTCAATCCATCTCTTTGAGCGCCTTCCTTTTTCGCTGCCCTTTGCCTTTACCAAACATGATGCTCATCTTCAGGAACCGGTTTCTCCTGACAATGTCCAAAGTATGTTAGACAAAGTCTTGTCATCCTTGCCTCTAAGGAGCACTCTGGCCATACTTCAAAGACAGATTGGTACTTTTAGCAGTTTATGGTACTTTCAATATTCTTCTCCAGCTCCACAATTCTAATGCTTTTCAATACTCTGAAGAGTTCTTGTGCAACAGACTTACCTATTGCAACTTGTCTTTTGATCTTTTGACTGCTGCTTCCATGAGCATTTATTATGGATCCAAACAAGAAATCCTTGCCAACTTCAACGTTTTCTCCATTTATTATTATGCTACCTACTGGCCCTGTTGTAAGGATTTTGGTCTGCTTTACACTGAGTTGTAATCCATATTGAGGACTACAATCCTTGATCTTCATCAGCAAGTGCTTAAAATCTCCCTCACTTTCAACAAAAAAGGTCGTGTCAGCTGCAGTAAAGGTTGTTAATAAGCCTTCCTCCAATCCAGATGCTGCCTTCTTCTTCATATAATCCAGCTTCTCTGATGATCTGCTCAGCATACAGATTGAATACGTGTGGTGAGAGGATACAACCCTGCTGTACATCTTCCCTGATTTTTAAATCATGCAATGTTCCCTTGTGCAAGTTAGTTCCTCAGGAGCATAATGAAGTGTTCTGGAATTTCCTTTCTTCTCGATGTTATCCGTAGTTTGTTATGATACAGTTAAATGCCTTGGTACAGTCAATAAAACAGAAGTAAACATCTTTCTTGAATTATCTGCAGTCAGCTAAGATCCATCTGACATCAGCAATAATATCTCTTGTTGTACCTCCTCATCTGAATCTGGCCTGAACCTCTAGCAGTTCACTGTCAATGTCAGTGTCCTGCTGCAGGGTTATCATACATTTACTTTGAAATCTTTCCTCTAGCTTCTCTACGGAATTCAAATGCACATGTACAAAATTTAATGTATGTATTTTGTTTACTAAATTAAGAAAAGTTAAATAGGGCTGAAAGTTTTTAAAGAACAGAAAACTTTGGAGGAAAGAAAGGCCCCACTCTTACTTCACAAAATAATTATGATTTTCCTTTGAGTACATTATTCATACAGTGGTTTATATAACCATACTAACATGTAACTAACCCAATAGTTCCCAATAGAGGATAAACATAATATTGAGAGGAAGAAAAATTGGATAACAGCTAATACTTTTGCTTTGATACAGTTCATAAATATGAAGAATGTCAAATTGCAGTTTACATAGTTAAATCCTTTGCCTAAGGTCTCTGCAAACTTTTAAGATTCATAGATATAAAAACTATTTTCTCCTTAAAAGTATGTAACAGAAACATATATACTGGAAGAATTTGAAATATGTGTAAATAACAGATTACCAAAAAACACTGCCACTGAATCAATAATAACTCTTTAAAGAAGCAGTAGACTCATCTTTCTCTCAAGGGGCAATTGGTGGGTTTGAACCTCAACCCGGAGATTAGCAGCTCAACACACAGCCAACAGTGCCCTCAGGGCTCCTACATTACTACCTAAGGGGAAAAAAAAATCAGTCACAATGTCTTTGGTGCAGTGCATTACTTCCTGCTAGTCTTTGTGATCTCCACAGTGAATGGGGTAAGCATGCAGATTGGTACATGGAACCTGTGAGGTTCAGATTTTGTGTCAACTTGATTAGGCCATAATTCACAGTATTATGTGCTTGTTTTCCATGTTGTCAGGTGTTATAATTGTCCTCTACTGTGTTGTAAATCCTGACCGCTGTATGACAATGACCATCACTCATCAGTTAAGTCTGTTACACTGTGGTGGCTTGTGTGTGGCTGTGATGCTGGAAGCTTGTCAGTAGCATCTCAAATGCCAGCAGGGTCAACCAAAGTTAACAGGTTTCAGTGGAGCTTCCAGATGAAGAATAGACTATGATAACAGTGAATAGATGGTGAAAACCTTTTGCATAGCATGGAAACATTGTCAGTTACTGAAAACCTACTGAAAGAAGCAGAACATTGCCAGAGATAGTGCCAGAAGATGAAGGCACTCTAAATATGGTTGAGGAAGAGTTGCCGTCTCAAAGTAGAGTTGACCACAATTATGTGAATGGAGTACAGCCTTTGGGATGAAAGCCTTCAGGACCTTCATTTGTTGAAGGGTCATGACTCAGAATGAGAAGGAACTGCTGCAAAAATCTACTAATAATTGTAACTTGGAATGTACAAAGTATGGATCTAGTAAAATTGGAAGTTGTCAAAAGTAAATGGCAGGGAGAGGGAGCGAAAAAACAGGAGCTGATTCCAAGGGCTCAAATAGAAAATAAATGTTTAGAAAATGATGATAGCAACATATGTAAAATTATGCATACAATTGATGTACGGAATGTTATGAGAGCTGTAAAGGTGCCCAATAAAATTATTTTAAAAAATTTTTTAGTACCCAATCTGAACAGCAAGGGAACGGAGCGGTGATGTCCCCAGGGAATGCTGAAGGTGGACTTTGGGGCCAGGGTGTGGTGCCCCAACAGACTGGACTGGAAAACACTCCTAAAGGCCAACAAACAATCCTTGAACTAACCACAAGTTTTTCTTTCTTGTT
>NW_022107407.1:10232346-10233529 GCF_000313985.2 Echinops telfairi | reverse complement strand
TCTGCTGCCAGATCTTCCTCTATTTATAGAGAGAGCTAGGCTATGTCAGCACAGCAGCCAATCAGAAGGCAGGTCACCAACTGCCAGCCAGGTCACCAATTGCCAGTCCCAAGCTCCAGAGATGTCTTAAAGGGACGTCAACTTACAGCGACACAGCCCACAGCTAGGCGTCCCACAGGTAGTGTAGCCTTTAAATTGAGGCACAGGACAAGCAAGGCAGCTGCACACTGGTCTAATGATCAAAGAGTGAGAGACAAGAAAGGCGAGACTCACCAAGCCATTTATCTCTCTGCCCTTCAGTTAATCCCACTTGTGTTTATCGGCCAGGCTGGCACAATAAACTATCTCAACTGCCAAAAGAACAAACATAGCTATCTTAGAAGAGGAGCAGACTTCTTCTCATCTCAAGTGCCAAAAGAACAAACAGCTATCTTAGAAGAGGAGCAGACTTCCTCTCATGCCCTCCTGACATGTTGTCAAGAAAGACTAGTGCCTGGAGAAGGACATCATGCTTGAGGGGCAGTGAACAAGAGGAAGGCCCTTAAGGAGATGTATTGACACAGTGGTTACTACCGTGGGCTCCAGAATAGGGATAACTGTGAAGATGGAGCAAACCACGCTGCTGCATTCTGTTGTATATAGGGTGGCTATAAAATAGAATCAAGTCATGTTTATTATGCTAATTGTGGGAAAGTACAGCCTGGGAAGAGTGTATATGGACAAATTCTCTACGCAATAAAGACGTCTGGAAGGCCAGGATTCTGGTGGAGGGAGGCCTTCAATTTGTGAGTTGTAGATTAACCCAAGTCACATTGTCCTAAAGAAAAATCATCCTCACAATATCATCCCATAGTAGTGCTACCTTAATGATTGATACCTCTTACAAGCATGTGTGGCCGGCAGCCCATATCATGTTTCTATTATCTTCCTGCTCAAGAAGTGGTCAACTCCCCTCTGCCTGCTCCCAGTACTATTAATAGATTTCTCCCCCAAGGAGTCAGGGATGTCTAGAGTAAGGACACTGGACAGCTTGTTACATATGTGACCAACTGTGATTGATGGGGTTTGCTAATCCCAAGACTGTTACACAAGCCTGTTAAAGAATATATTCTGCGGCCATCAAGCTCAGAAGCAACAAAGCCCACATGGAAGAAGCACACCAGCCTATGCAACCACGAGGTGT
>NW_022107407.1:10225789-10231730 GCF_000313985.2 Echinops telfairi | reverse complement strand
TGGAGAGAAAATGTTTTGAGAAATGATGTACAAATGCGCTTTACACAATTGATGTGTGTATGGATTGGGATAACAGTTGTATGAGCTCCTACTAAAATGTTAAAAAAAAAAAAAAGAATATATTCTCTCTGTCTCTCTTGTTCATAGCTTCATGAAAGAAATGAGCACCCTAAACTTTGTCTTTTTATTCTTTTTTTCCTTCAATTGCACAATCACTCCATAGGACCCTCTCAGTTGGGGATGGCCCCACGCTAATAAAGCAGGATTAAGGTAGGATGCACTCAATATACCCCCTTCTTCAAATTAACCTTTTATTTGAGAAGAGAAAAAAGGAAGAAGGCAGCGGAGAAGGAACCTGACTTAAAAAAAAAACCCTCACTCCAAATGAGTTGATGCCAACTCACAGTGACCCAATAGGACAGGATAGAACAGTCCCTGTGAGTTGCTGAGATTGTAACTCTTAAGGGGAGTAGAAAACCCTATCTTCCTCAGAAGAGCTGTTGGTTTCAAACTGCTGACCTTACAGTTAGCAGCCCAATGCATAACCACTTCTTTGGTCCCAGGATTCATGCACTGAGAACCTCTCAGGCCCAGGAGGCAGAGAGGGAGTTGTGAAGAATGGCAATAAAACAAAAACCAGAGAATGGAGTGGGAAAGCTGGGCACCTGCAGGTAGAAGACTTACTGGTGGAATGAAGTGCCTCCAGGCACTTACTGCTGGTGCACTAGTGCTTTTAACATTTTTCCAAGCAAGGAAAAGGTTAGGCCAAGAGGCTGAGGGATAAAAGGTCACAGTACTGCCTACAAGCGTGTCTGAGAAAATGCTGTTTTGGCCAAATAACAGCATCTTGATGTGTTCCTGATCTGATCTGTTGTAACCTGTTACTTCCCTAACAAACCTCAGAATTGTGAACACTGTCTGAATTTTATGTAGCAAAAGTGCAACAAAGTATCAATCTTAGCAGAATGGAGTGTAACCTGAAAAGGATGGCAGGTGTCAGTCAGAGAGAGGAAATATGTCTGACCTCTGTCTCACAGGAATCACCCTTTAGCTCTTGATGGTGACTCTCCTCTCTTGTTAACGTATAGGTCAGATGCCCCTGCCACACCATTTTTACAATTTCAACTTGCTTTCTGTCCCAAACTGATTTCTCCATCTGGATAGAAAATATAACAGTCACTTTGGAGCTTCCTTTAAAAACTACTGCAAAGATGGAAGGTGACACAGATGAGGCCCTTCGGGAGTAGATTCACACAGTGAGCTTTTTCCTCTCTCAATTCTGCATTGTCCAAAATTGTAATGAGGCTTCAAATGAGTAGTTGTTCAACACAGGAGCATCACAGTGTATTCTGGGGTACTGTCCAAGAGAAGCTGATTAAAACTCACGTGTCCATTTTAATTCACTGAGGAAATATTTGTGAATAAAGTTAAAAAATCCTCCTTTGAGGCAGGTTAAGATATATTTAAATCTTAAAGCAGAGCCCCCCTTCGTCTTGCATTTTTGATACCTTTGTATTATAATTGAAACTTCAAACAACTGTGATTACTGTAACACATGAAATTGGAAGAAATACGGATAGTGTGACTCTGCCCTAAATTAAAAAAGAAACTACACAGAGGCTATACTCATCACTTTAAAATTGTAGCTCTCTTAATCCAAAAGCACATATGAACAGCCTTCAAAAGTTCATGGAAAAATTGAATGAAAAATAATGGTTGTTTTTTTTTGTGGTGATGATTATATAATTCTTTTTTAATTTAATTTTTTTTTTTACATTTGGTTAAATAATGGTATTTTTACAAGAACTTTTTAACCCTCTTCTCCCCCTTCCCTGTTTTTTTTAACTATAGGGAATTTTTAAAATATAAGGAAAAGTGTCATTCATGAGATGTGTGTACTGACTTGTCTTTAATACCACTACTGATACAACTTTCTGAGCTTCCTAATGTTTACAATGGTAGGAATCACAGTATCTTCTTTATCTGCCTAGAGGGTAGCTACACAGAATTAAATGAGATCACGTATGAAAAACTGAATAAGTTAAAATGTAACACTGATATGTGAGTACCTTTTGAAGCAGCAGGGCTCACGGAGTTCCTGACAAAGGCCCAAGCCTCATCTTCAGTAGCAAACTTCTTAAATCTCGCAGCAGGAAACCGGTCCACCTGTGTTCTACATTCATTCCTGTAACAAGACATGTTATTTCCTTCCTTCAGCTTTCTTTACTTAGCCCATTTTTAATTATTTCTCAAAGTGACAATCACTTAAAAAAGGATAAGGCTGTCAATTCTTTGAAAACAATGGCTCACATCTTATTGTGCATCAGTTTATTTTTCATATCCGGTTATATCTTGTGTCATGTTACGTACCAGTTGTACAACATGTCAGCACCATATGCCTCCTCAAACCTGAGACATACAAAAACTTTGGAAATTTAAAACAAATGTAAAAATAACTTCACTACTCAAAAAAGCCAGCTATCAAGATGCTGCCTCCTCAATGTGACAGCTGATTTGTATAAAGATCCAGGACCACTGAGTCCTTTGCAACTCATAGCAATCCCCTAGGACAGAAAAGAACTGCTTGGCAGCCTCATCTTTCTCCTGCCAAGCAACTGGTGGCTTTAATCTGCTGACCTATGGTTAGCAGCGCAACACCTAACCCACTGTACCAGCATGCATGAACACAAATACACACACTGATAATAAACCTTGATATCATATATTAAGAGTCCAGGTCTTGTAAGTAACAACAACAAAAAACCCTGGAGAACACATGCCGCATTTGTGACTTACTAGCCTTGTGAACTTCCAGATCATGGTAACCACACCTGAAAAATAATAAAAGTCATACCTATTTCAAGGATTACTACAGGAATCCAATGGCAAACACTAGTTTATGATTTTTCCTTTAAAATCACAAGGAAGATTAGGTATTATCTGAGTCCTATCTCCATGTTATTTGGCATGAAAAAATGGTAATGCTGGTTGAGGCTTATGATTTATGTATTGAAAAGGAAGAATTAGTAAACTATAGGTCATTTCCGATATTCCAACAAAATTAAAATCCGTCAGTCTCCCACTGATGGTTGGCAGGAGCCGAAACCTGAGCCGCGCACATTCCGGATTTCCAATTTCCAGTGTCACTGAGAAAAAGGGATCCTCCCTAAAAACCAGGGTACAAATGCTAGCACGTGTGCTTTCCACCGCCTCTACAGCTAAACCCTATCACGTGGCATCCCGGTAAGCAAAGCTTATCAACAAAAAAGTATCCACATCAGCTTCCTTGGCTCCTGGTACTCAGGAGAGATGGACGGATGAGCCTGAAGGCGGTGGCAGCTTCGGTAAGCAGGTCACTCACCAGGTATGAAACACCCCGGTCTTGCGGCCCCTTCTCACTGCGTAGAACATTCCGAAATCCCCGCAGCCGCAGCGACTGTACCTCACAGTGGCCCACGCAACTCTATGAGCAAGAGAGAAGAGCCTGGTCATTCCTCACTCCCATGAAGGTAGAATCATTTTGGAGTCTATACTCGCAACCCAACCACCTGAAAATCACATATAAACTTCCGGCGGCGGCGCAGACCGATGACGTGTTCCACCGCGGACGGGTCGGCTAGAAAGCGGAAGCGGGAGTGCCGGGACCAGAGGCGGAGTCACGTGGGGGCGGGGCCAGGAGCGAGGCCGGCACGGAAATGGGCGGGGTCTGAGGCCAGAAGAAGGCTGGGGAGGAAAGCGATTGGATGCTGGGCGGACAGGGCCTACGTCTGGAAACCCTGGGTAAGGCGGGGCTTCTGGCGGGGCAAGAGCTGGGTGACGCGGGTCTGTGTCTAGAAGGGCGGAGCTTACGGCTCAGGTCTTTTGGAGGACAGAGCTTCGTCTAGAGAAGTTCCGTCTTATTTATAGGTACTGAGGCGCCTCTTCATTCTCGTTGTTTTGTGATAGCCGTTTGAAGACTGCTTTTTCCCCATCGTTCTCCCGTCTAGTTCTCAACATGGCTGCACATATGTCTTAACTAATACACTGCTCCCTCAACTGAAGAACAGCTGAGGCGAATCTTTGGGAGGGGAGCCTGGCAATATATATTTTTAAACTACATTATGCTTATGTTAAGGACAGAACCGTTGAGAAGTCTCTCCACCTAAACCTAAGACCTAGATTAGGCGCTTATTTTTCTTTAACGCTGTAGGCTAACTGGACGGAGTATTTGAGCTCTGGCTGAAAAGTATGTAGAATAGCTGAAAGATAAGAATCTAATACTTTGGGCCACTTGGAGAACTTGGGGCCATTCACCATGGAAACATTTAAAAATTTTTCCTTGCAGGGCAGTACTTTACGTAATATAGCTCTTCTAGCCAGTCTCTAACGTACCATAGGTGGAGTAAAATGGTGGGAGAAGTACAGGAGGCCCTGATCCAAGGAATGCATGGTGATCTCTAGAAACTGGAAAGGGCAAGAACGTGGGTTACTTGCAGTGGTTCGCAACCTCCCTAATGCCGCAACCTATTAATACAGTTCTTTATGTTGTGGTGATCCCAAAACCACATAATTATTTTCGTTGCTACTTCATAACTGTAATTTTGCTACTATCATGAATTGGGCGACTCCTGTGAAAGGGGCCGCGACCCACAGATTGAGACCAGCTGCAAGCCTCCAGAAAGGAATGAAGTCCTCTAACTGCTTGATCACAGCCCAGACAGAGAACTCATGTTGGATTTCAAAACTACAGAACTGTAAGATCATAAAGTTAATTCATTTTGAGCTAAAAAAAAGAAACTGGGGGAAGAGACTGATAAAATTTATCTGTGAGTAAATTATAAACAGGATTATGTGGAATGCCATCTTGCTATGTGTAAAATGAGCCCTCTGAGAAGCAAGAGGAGAGCTCTCATTACCAGCAAGAGCCAGGAGTGGAACCTGTCCTCTGGACCCAAGGTTCCTGTGTAGGGACTGCCTGGATCCAGAAGACAGCTATACCATCAGAGGGGCAGCAGTGGAACCTGGAGCCAGAGCATGCACAAAGTGATGGATTTTCCCAACCCACCGAACAGTGGTTCTCAGCCTGTGGGTCGTGACCCCTTTTGGGGTTGAAGGACCCTTTCACAGGGATTGCTTTGCTTACCGGGATGCCTCTGAGCACCCTACTTGGGGAAGTTGGACTTGCTAACCCACGAAGTGCAGCTGAGTGCCTTCAGGCTGAGGCTTATTGGAGTGAGGTGCCTCTGGACTCATAATTCACGGAGCTGGGTTTGCTGACCTTGGGTTGAGACTTACAGCAGAGTGGTATGATCCTTTGAGCATTTATTAGCAGACCTGAAACTTTGTAATATGTGTGGGACAAGGAGGGTCCCCAGCAAATCATCACAGGTCCGGTAGGTGCAATTGTACAGAGATAATAAGTAAAGATTATAGTAAAGTCATAGAGAGCGTGAGAGGTAGAGGAGAGATTGGAATAATGGAGTCAGACACAATTCATGGTAGCACGCTCACCTCAGCCCCACTTGGGGGGTCCTCGTGGGGAGGAGCCCAGCCATGAGAGCAGGAGAGAGCCCCCACTTTATTGCTAACCAAGGGTTATATCTCCTTCAGGGGGCATGATTACAGTAACTACACGTCACAGGAAGGGGCAGTACAATAGGCATACAATTCATAGGAAGGGAATGTATGATAGGCATAAGCGTGACTAGGGGTATACATGTGACAAGATGGATGGGCCATAGATTCATGATGGTGGCCTAACCTTGGTCACCCTTGGGTGGGCTTGACCTCTCTGAGGTCTCCTACAAGGAAACAGACCAGAAGCAACAAAGCCCACATGGAAGAACATATCAGCCTGTGTGATCACGAGGTGTCGAAGGGATCACTGAAGACAAATGGGTGCATAAGCAAATGTGGGAAAGAAAGCTGATGGTGCCCAGCTATCAAAAAGTATAGCGTCTGG
>NW_022107407.1:10215868-10224945 GCF_000313985.2 Echinops telfairi | reverse complement strand
GATAAACAGTGGTGATTGCTTGCTCTAGATGGCTGATAGCTCTTAGGGAGAATGACCCCTGATCTACTCCTGATGACCTCCACGTGTATAGTCATTCGCAAGCAGCTAAGTTTGGCATATATTTTGGGGGAGACAACTTGCAAGAAATCCTTCTGTTTCCCACAAATATGTCCTGTTAAATAACTACACTGAGCATTTCTCACTGGCATACAACTTATTAACTTCCCTAATAAATCCTTTAATCATGAATTTTGTCTGATAGTTTCTGTGTAGCCATTGCAATGGATATTAGAACCCCAAAAGTAAATAGGGAATACTAATGCATTACTGAAAACAGTCAATCAGCAAGTCAAAGCTTCTTAGTGCTAGATAAGAGTTGCGAAAAAAGGCAAGTTTTAGATTTTGAGTGCAGAAAGTGAATAAACAGTCAGCTGTTCATTATCAAAGATTATTTCCTTTCAGTTTAACTCTCATTTCAGAGGCAATTAAGGTTAATGTAAAAACCTGGTGGCATAGTGGGTTATCTGTTGGGGTGCTAAGCTAAAGGTCAGCAGATTGAACTCACCAGCTGCTCTGGGGAAGTAAGATGAGATTTCCTGTTACCATAAAGACTTTCTCCTCAGTAATCTAAAAAGGGAAGTTATACTCTTTCTTACAGTGTTCCTATGAGTCAACTGACTGGCTGGCAGCAAATTTGTTTTGTTTTTAAATGTTAACACTATTCACATGGAAAGAGAAATAAATTTGGACTAGATTTCATTTGGATTAGATTAGCACTTTGGGCTTTGTATCCTATTCATCCATTAACTTCAAAATTCTGATGTGGTCAGGAGTTGGTAATTATTTGGAGTGTGCACATTATTACAGAGAACAAGAAATTGTTTAGCTCATTATTTAAATGACTGAAAGACTAGGATTTATAAATTTAAAAGGATAAATATAATGATGGAAAAAAGGGATGAGTGTGTGTGTGTGTGTGTGTGTGTGTGTGTGAAAACTGCCAATTCTCATCATTTTATCCAACTGCTGGTGGAATGTGCTATGTTTTATTTTCCACCCCAAAGCTATTTCTACAAGCAGATATTTAACCTGGGAATGGGGTGCCAAAACCTAAAACACTGAGAACCAGTGAATTGTTTTAATTAAAAAGGTCATTTCTTGCAATTCAGGCCAATATTCAACCATTTGGTCTCTATCAGCTTCCACTGCAAATACTTTTAAAATTAATTTAAATAACTTAAATTTTCTCCAGACACTCATTATAACATGTATAATGCTATAATGTGTAGCACATGTATAGCACACATCTATCGTGTGCTGTGGGTTAACTCATGCTCTTGGGATACAGAATGAGTCTGATCACCAAGAATTCAGGGAAGATGGTTATGTTAATCTGGGTAGACTAGAGAAACATTGATAGACACTCGTGTGAGAAAGAACTTTATATTAAAGAGCAATTGTATATTGAGAAAATATCCTAGCCTAGTCCAGATCAAGTCCATAAGTCTGATATTAGCCCACATGCCCAATATCAGTCTATAAATTCTACTTCAGACTCACACAACTGTGCAATAATGCTGAATGCAGGAAGATCACCAGCCAGTGGGTGGAAAGTATTGTGGCTCCAGTGGCAGTAGAAGCATATCTATGCTAGCATGGGTCGCCACGTGGCTCCTCCAGCTCCAAGGCTTTGGCTGCCATCAGCATCACTCTATGTGGCTTTTCAGCAGGAATGTCTCGCAGACAGTGTGTCCCACCTCCAGGAAGGAAGACCAGAGTTCCCAGAATCCTCAGGAGAAGGCCCCATACTCATTGTGGTCTCATTGGCTGTGTCCTGATTTACAGGCTAGACTCCATCCCTTTGCAAGTTGACAGATTGTGTAACTGCTACAATGACCATGAAAACAAATGACCCATCCACTGCCATCAAATTAGGTTGAAGTTGAAAAAAAGCCATTACATGCGAACTAATATATGACCTCGAGTATATCCCACCTGACATCTCAAGTACAGATTTGATGCAGTGAACACTAATAATCAAGATCTGATAAGTTGTAGGTGACAGGTGACAAAGAAACGACCAAAGCAAAAGTCAAAAGAGACTCTGAAATTTGCTTTTGAACATAGAACAGCTAAAGCAAATGGTAGGAATGTTGATTTAAGAGCAAAACAGAAGATTTCAAAGGGAAGCTCAAGAAAAGAAGACCATGTAAAGTATTAAAATAAAATATGCAAAGGTATGGACTTAGTCAAAAAGGAAGAACATGCTTAGCATATGAAAGAAATTCAAGAAAAAAATTAAGCCTTGAGTTACAACAATGAATGATTCTGTGGGCAAAATATTGAGTAATGCAGGCATTTATTGAAAGGTTGGAGATGGAGGCATGGAACAGAGACAGAATTTAGCCAGGAATGTGAGTTGAGAAAGATTTATTGAGGCAGGGAAAGAACTCCCAGGAGGGAAGGGAGGGCAGGGAAAGGGATGGAGGCATCGTGAGCCCCCGGGTGGGTTCTGCGACCCAAGAAGTTACGTCAGGGAAGTTGCACCTGTTACTGGGGTGGTGGGACATATATAGGGTATGAGCTTAAACTTTGGCATATGAGCTGGTAAGGGGAAGGGAGGTTCTTTGTGCTGTGCTTGCAAGTTTTCAGCCAGGTGACATTTTGTTAGTAAATCATGTTGTTCCTAGGAAACAACGCTAGGGAGAGGGGGGCTGTGTTCTGTCAGGGAGGTAAGCTCTGTGAAACGCTGAAGGCAGGTGTTTTGAAACTCAGGTGCTTTGAAATTCAGCCACTTTTCTCTTGTCTGTCCCCCAGGGAGGAGGTTATATGTAGATCCTTATAATTGGTTCCCCTTTTCTACTCCACCCTCCCAGTATCACCGCTCTCACCACTGGTCCTGAAGGGATCATCTGTCCTGGATTCCCTGTGTTTTCTGTTCCTATCTGTACCAGTGTACATCCTCTGGTCTAGCCAGATATGTAAAGTAGAATTGGGATCATGATAGTGGGGGGAGGAAGCATTTAAGAACTAGAGGAAAGTTTTATGTTTCATCGTTGCTACACTGTACCCTGACTGGCTCGTCTCCTCCCCATGACCCTTCTGTAAGGGGATGTCCAGTTGCCTAGAGATGGTCTTGGGTCCCCAATCTGTACTCACCCTCATTCACAATGATTTGACTTTTTGTTTTTTGATGCCTGATACCTGATCCCTTCAACACCTCATGGTCACACAGGCTGGTGTGCTTCTTCCATGTGGGTTTTGTTGCTTCTGAGCTCGGTGGCCACTTGTTTATCTTCAAGCCTTTAAGACCCCATGGTTTGTCTTGTTTTTATGCTTATTATTTTCTCTGCATGTCTATCTAGATAAGATTGGTGGGATAAATAATTCGGAGGAGTAAACAACAGGACCAACTGTTCTGGGAGGACACTGGAGAGGGGGATGTGGGAGAAAGGAAAGGGGGGTGTCAACCAGCCCAGAAGACAAGGGAACAAGTGATCTAAAATCCATGGAGAGAAGGGTGTAGGATACCTGGTGGAGCTTAATCAAGGTCAATGAAACCGAGAGGAATTACTGAAACCCAAATGAAGGTTGAACATGATGGTGAGACAAGAGGACAGCAAAACGAAATAGAGGAAAGAACTAGGAGGAAAAGGACACGTATAGAGGTCGAAATACAGCCATATACATATGTAAATATGTTCATACATAATGATAGGGAAATAGATATGTATACCTATATTTATATGTTAAGTATTAAAGTAACAGATGGACATTGGGCCTCAACGTAAGTACTCCCTCATTATAAGAACACATTGTTCTAATAATCCGGCATTCTGTGATGCTCACCTTCCAGACACGATGATCACTGAAGACAAAATAGGTGCATAAGCAAATGTGAAGAAAGCTGATGGCGTCCAGCTATCAAAAGATATAGTATCTGGGGTCTTAAAGGCTTGAAGATAAACAAAGAAAGGAAAGAAGAAAGAAATAGATCAAATACTGACCAGAAGGAACTGAAGGAAAAGAAAAAGGAGAAAGATAGTTAAATTGTCAATTGGCCTGACATAGTGTTGGCACCTTGAAGTTTTGAACATATATGACCAACACAGGAACAAAGCCAGATAAAAGATTCACTCCCATTGAGTAGATGCTGACTCATAGCAACTCTGTAGAAGTATCTAATGTAAGATACAGCTACACAACTGAAAATAGGGAACCAGAGATGTCAGTTTGTAAATGAAGACAACTACAAAGCAAAGAGAATGAATAAATAGTACAGTTAAAGGTAGAATGGACTGTTTAACTTGGGAAGAAAATAATAAATTATAGGGTACTCAAAGAAAATTAGTAAACTATCAAAATAGGAAGGGGGAATCATAAAGATTGAGTAAACAGTAACACAACAGCAATGAAAGAAATCGTGGGAAACAGAACCAGGCAGAGAGTTTATGTGGACAAATTCTCTATCTTCATACATTAAGGAGTCTGGGAGACCAGGGCTCCCATGGAGGGAGACCTTGGCCTTTGTAAACTGGAGATGCATTTCAGTCACATTGTGCTAAGTAAAAGTTATTCCCCACAATGCCCCACCCCCATTATAATGCCAATTTTGAAGTGCTGTTTGCAAGCATAAGGTCGCTTACTATACTCTTGAAGGTCAGCTGCTTGAAGGCTATCTGCTTAAAAGTTATCTGCCATCCAAAGAAGTCAGGTCATCTAACCCTAAGTACACCCCACTCCCTTCAGATAAGGATCATAGATTGTTCCTAGAAGAAGAGCTTAGAGATACCCAAGGTCAAACCAGTTCGGAGATGACCAAGGTTAGGCTGCCATCTTGACTCTACGCCCCACCCACCTTGTTATGCATGTTCCTTCCTGTCACATGATGCCTTTAGTACTTCCCTTTCCTATTGCGGGTATACCCCTAGCTGGTCCCCCTCATGTTATGTGCATCTCTCTAATGCAACCCCTTCCTGTTCCATATGTGCTTATCATGGCTTGCATGCCCAAGATTGTATAAGCTGTGAAAGAATACATTACTGCATCATTCTGGTTCTGGTTTCCATGGAAGAGGTGAGCCCTTGCATGCCTTTTCTCATGTCTCTTTAATTTACCCCTCAATTACACAACTGCCCCTTAGGACCCATCCAGATGTGGGCTGGATCTTACACCCAGTGGGTTTCTGATAAAATTGTTTGCTCTTTAGGCAAATGGGACAGAACCACCACCTTCCATGCTTTAAGGACCTGGGAAACGCTGATGGGAGCTAATGAAGCAGCAGCTGGTCTATCTCTCTGCCTAAGATAAAATGGATACTTTGCCTCATGATCCCTGGCAAGGCTGCAGAAGCAGCAGTCTGCAAACTTATCTGTTATTTCATGTTCCTAACCTTGTTCTCCCTTCCTGTTTGCAAACAGCATGGCTGATGTGTTAATGATTCTTTGTATACCCTCAAATATAGCAAAACTGCCCCTTTTGTGTAAACCTGTCACATGATGCAGGCTATGTGCAGGAAGGGAGGATATGAGTGGGTACTCTGCAAAAAATGATTTTTTCCCCTAAAGCTATGTATTAGAAATTTTTTTTTTTTACAAAACAACCTCATCACCTTCAAAGTACTCTCCATTTTACTTCATACATTTGTCAAATCTGTGATTCCAATTTTGAAAACGTTTTTCAAACTCATCTGTTTGGATGGCTGATAGCATCTCCCTTGTTTTTTTCTTCACCTCTTCTACACCGTCAAATTGCTTTCCTTTCATGTCCCTCTTCATTCATGGAAACAAAAAGAAGACACATTGAGTGAAGTCAGGTAACTAAGGTGCACAAGGCAAGAGAGGCATGCTCTTTTTTTTGCCATAAACTGGCACACTGAGATGGCTGCATGAGCAGGTTCACTGTTGTGGTGGCAAAAACAGTCTTCCAAATAAAAACAAAACAAAACAAAAAACAAACAAACAGTCTTCCATCTCCCACAAATCAGGTCTTTCTCCTGAAGAGCAGTGGTTTTGAGCTGTCAACCATGTAGATCACACCCCAATGTGTAACTACTACACCACCAAGGACTAATGTTACACTCTCTTGCAAATCAGTGGAGGACATAGCTTTCCTTTTAGCTGTTCTTCAGGAACCAACAGCCACATTCAAAAGGTAACCATCACAAACCAGACTCACCTTGGACCCGCACCCTGTGCAGACCTTTTCAGCCAATGGAACCAATATACTAAACCCCCTAGCAAAATTTCCTTGTTTCTTGGAGCACAAAATTCCAGATATTTCAGATGCCTGTGTAATGAATTAAAAATTGCATGTCTTTTAAATAAAGCTTACATAAATGTAACCGATCCCCAGTCTTAGACCACTTCTTTTATAAATATGTATAACTTTCTTGTTTATCACCTCATAAATCTGAAAGACCACAGCTTTATGGGAAGTCAGATCTGAGAAGCAGTCCTCCTGGCTCCTTTGCTTTGCAATAGAGTACCTTTCTCTTTCTCACAGATTGGAGAATAATGGTGTGAAGGCAGTATCTTACCACTGCTGAGTTCACAAAACCAAATTCAAACTCACTGACATGCTGACTCATAGGGACCCAATAGGACAGGGCAGAACTGCCCCTGTGAATTTCCAAGACAGTGACTCTGCACAGGAGTAGAAAGCCTTATCTTCTCCTGCAGAGCGGCAGGTAGTTTCAGACTGTTCTTCACCTTGAGGCCCAATGCATAATCACTTGGCTACCAGGCCTCCTTTGAGTTCACAAGGAAGTAAACTCTAAAGCAATATCAGCTCAAGGCTAATTACTATGGGACGTAAGTCAGGCATACCTCCATTCTCCAATATCTTATTTTAAACCAAATCTGACACCATTTGTCTCTTCCACGGCCCTTAGTGCAATGGCCATACAGAACTCACAAATCAAACTCACAATTATGGGGCTTATTAAGGAAACAAATAAGTTACAATTAAAGATAAAAAATGCTCAGGACTGAATTCTTCTAGTAAGTCCGGCCTGAGGGCTGTATGCTGTTAAGTGTTGTCACATAAGATCTGACCCCTAGCAACCTGAGACAACAGAGATCTTGAGTAAAGTGACTGTATGGTACTGATAGTGTGAAGTGAAAAACGAAGATCTGTTCCTTTTAACACTTCTATATTGTACAAAAACATCTATAAAAAGATCATGCACCAGGAATATATGAATTTAGTATCTGACATGCAAAGAGGCTAGAGGTCAGAAGGGTGAGAGAGCCATAGTGAAGGTGGAGAGTAGACATTAATTTTTCCCTCTCCAACGCCCAGCGTCTAAGGCTAATAATGTAGTGACAGAAGGAGAGTTACTGATCAGTCCTTGCATGTAAAATGAATTTATGGACTTGTCTATTCAATCGAGAATTAATGGCTTGAATTTAACAGAAGGTCTTTTCTCTCCCCTTTACTTACGGCTAGCAGATTTTTTTATTCTATTATTATCTACTGGGCAGTGTAAGGAGAATGTAAGTAAAATGAATGTGCAAGCCTGTAATGAATGTGAAAACCCTGTGTTAGCATGCATTTAATTAAAGCAAGGTCACTGACTTATTCTCTAAAGTTTTAAGGTCATTTTTCTAGTATAACAGCACATGCTCTTTAGACCAGGTGAACGGAAGCCTAACAACTTATAAGTTAATATTTAAAACATAGAAGTATTTATACCTCTTCTTTTATCATAAGCAGACAGTCTGCTTGTTTTAAATATATTTAGTCAAAAACACCATTCTTTATTTATAATAACATTTTTCTTATTTATTTATTAAATGGTTTTATTGGCACAAATCTGCATACACCAACACCGTTCTTGTTGCTGCTGTTGAGTCAGCTTCAACTCCCTGTATAACAGAAGGAAACAGTCCTGTGCCATTTTCAGGATTGTCTTTAGGTTTGAGCCCATTGTTGCAGCTACTGTGTCAATGCATCTTGGAGCACCATTCTTAGAATTCACTTTTCTGAAATATGCATGTGGTGAAAGGATTGTGACATTGAGAACACATTGTGTATCAATGGTAGCAGCATCACACACTTAATATCACAAACAAGGTGTCAGTTCCAGTTTTCCAAGGAGTTAACAGAATTTAAGTAGCTCCCCCAATGTATAGAGCTAGTTAGGCTTTCTACTCCTTTAAAGAGTTACATGGGGGAGGGAGTACTAGAACTGATTGTGATTATACAACTCATTTGAAAGGCGATTTAACCATGTGGGAGTGTTCTAAAATTGATTGTATAATTCTTTATGATATGAGTGAATGATGGAACTATTGAACTGTACAATATGTGGATTAGGTGCGAATAAAGATGAAAAAACAAAAGAGTTACAGTGTCAGTTTTGACCCATAATAGAGAGCACCTCTTCCGTTAAAATTGGATAGATGAGTGAGCTGAAGTTCAGATTGTTTAAATTATCTGTTCAAGGACAGATAATTTGATATAAGTAGTTCCCCTATGTCTGGAATACCACCCCTGTGATCCCCCCACCCCCAACCCACACAGTTTCCAAACTTGACAGGGTTTTTTCTTTTTATCCTCTTCCATGACACAGGTTGCTAACATCTTTCTCAAATATTTCCCTGGCCTTTTTTTTTTTTAATGTCACAGGAATGAAATAAGGCTGAGCCACAGGAGAGGCCCAGCCCTTTGAACTCTTCTGCCATCCCTGACCTCTTAGATGGGAGTAAACACTCCACCTTCTCTTGTTTCACTGCTTTAATTATATAGTTACACATTTTGTAATATCTTATTAACTAAACTGTAATCTATATGAGGGTAAGTACCAAGTTAAACTAAAAAAACCCCAAACTCATTGCCATCAAGTTGATTGATTCATAGTGACCCTATAGGACAGGGTAAAACTGCTCCTGTGAGTTTCTGAGACTGTAACTGTTTGGGGGATTAGAAAACCCATCTTGAGCACCTTGCTCAGCTAAACGGTCATTTTATGATATCTACCTTCCCGACATGATCGCTGAAGACAGATGTGTGCATAAGAAAATATGGTGAAGAAAGCTGATTGTGCCCGGCTATCAAAAGATATAGCGTCTGGG
>NW_022107407.1:10195313-10215017 GCF_000313985.2 Echinops telfairi | reverse complement strand
GAAGGGGAGAGGGGAGAAAAGGAAAATGAGCTGATTCTGGGAACCCAAGAGGCAAGCGAATTTTGGGAATAATGAGGGCAACAAATGTATAGATGTGTTTTATACAATTGATCTATGTATTATGATGAATTGTATGAGCCCCAATAAATTGATTAAAAAATAATAATAATAAAAGGAAAAAAAAAAGAAAACCCATCTTTATCTTGCAGAGGAGCTTATGGTTTTGAACAGCTGACATTGAGGATCACAGCCCAACTCATAACCACTATGCCATCAGGGGTCCTTAATGCCATCAGGGGTCCTTAAGGATCAAGTTAATCTTAGTAATAACAGCTGTGATACACATGGTTGGAAGTTTGAAACCGCCAGCAGCTCCGAAGGAGAATGACTGGATTTTCTATTCCTATACACAGTTAGTCTCGGAAACTCATAGGGGCCACTGTGACTCAACACTAACTCTGTGTTAGTGAGTTTAAGTTTTGAGCACAGTATCCAGCAACGGCTGGGCCACTACATTATCAGGGAGCTGTCAGAGGCTCAGGCTGGATGCAGAAGACATGGTACAAGGGAGATCATGGCTGATGTCCAATGGATATAGGCTCAAAGCAAAGAATACCAGAAAGATGTTAACTTGTATTTAATTGACTATGCCAGCAGTTCTCAACCTGTGGGTTGCAACCCCTGTGGGGGTCGAACAACCCTTTTACAGGGGTTGCCTGATTCATAACAGTAGCAGAATTACAGTTATGAAGTAGCAATGAAAATAATTTTATGGTTTGGGGGGTCACCACAACATAAGGAACTGCATTAAAGGGTCACAGCATTGGAAGGTTGAGAACCACTGGACTATGCAAAGGCATTCAACTGTGTGGATCATAAAAAGCTATGGATAATCTTGAGAAGTATGTGAATTCCAGAACAACTAATTGTGGGATATAAAAAGGCTTTTCCCCAATTTGTCTCCCCCCAATATATGTCAGACCTAGGACACTGCTTGCAACCAATGGTAAATAATTGTCCTGAAGGCATCAGCCATCCAGAGCAGGTGGGGCTCACTCCCTGCTGTTAAGGACAGTGGATTGATTTCCCTGGAAAGCTCAGAATAAGTCAAACCTAAGGTGACCAGATTTTAACATTGGTAAAGCGGTACACCATTGATAAAACTCATATCCTGGTGAAATAGCCACATGGCAACCGAAAACTGTATACCCTCGCTTGTTGTGCATTCTTTCCCCAAATCGGGACTTTTTAAAAACGCCCCGGGATGCAGGACAAATTGTTAAAAATCGAGACTGTCCCGCCAAAAGCGGGACGTCTGGTCACCTTAAACCACCAGCTCAAGGACAATCAAGTTTAGGCTGCCATCATGAATCTAGGATCTGCCCATCTTGTCACATGCGGTCTCTTAATCCCTCCTCTTCCTATAGTGTGTACACCTCCCATTGCTGTATTGTCTATGGTACAATCCCTTCTTGTGATGTAGGTCCTAAACTGTAATCAGGGGGCTTGCATGCCCCCAAAGATATATAAGCCTTGGTTAGAAATAAATCGCTCTCTCCTCCTCCCGCATTTCCATATGGACCATCAAAAGGGGTTGAGGTGAGCATGCTACCCTGAATTGTGTCTGACTCCTTCATTTTATTTTCTCTCTTATTCTC
The DNA here is from genome assembly GCF_000313985.2 of Echinops telfairi. Taxonomy (NCBI): domain Eukaryota; kingdom Metazoa; phylum Chordata; class Mammalia; order Afrosoricida; family Tenrecidae; genus Echinops; species Echinops telfairi. Next base: position 10,213,359 of record NW_022107407.1, on the reverse strand, counting down.
TATGACTTTACGATAATCTTTATATATTATAAGCGTACAATTGCTCCTACAGATCTGGGATAGATTGTTAGGGGCTGGTTACCCTGACACCTAATAGTTGAGAAGAGTTAGGTGTCCAATGCGCTATCCATTGCGTCACATAGCCCAGTTCACCTAATTGTAGTCTTTCGGAACCTGTATATGGACCAAGGAGCAGTTGGGCAAATATAACAAGGTAATACTGTATTGTTTAAAATCAGGAAAAGTGTGGCAGGGTTATTTTCTTTCACCATACTTATTCATCTGTATGCTGAGCAAATTATCAGAGAATCTGGATTATTTGAAGAAGAATGTGGCATCAGAATTGGAGGAAGGCTTATTAACAGCCTTTGAAATGCAGATGACACAACCTTGTTTGCTGAAAATGAGGGAGACTTGCTGGAAAAGATCAAGGATTGCAGCCTTCAGTATGGACTACAAATCAATATATAGAAAACAGAAATCTTTATACCTGGACCAATAGATGACATCATGATAAATGGGGAAATGGTTGAAATTGTCCAGGATTGTGTCTTGCTTGGATCCACAATCGATGCTCATGGAAGCAGCAGTCAAGAGATCAAAGGATGCACTGCAGTAGGTAAATCTGCTGCACAAGACCTCTTTACAGGGTTGAAGAGCAGGGGTGTTATTTTAACCCAAGCCACAGTATTTTTAATTGCTTTATATTTAATGTGAATGTGGGATATTGAATGAGGAGGACCAAGGAGAAATTGATGCATTTGGATTACGGTACTGGTAAAGAATATTGAAAGTACCATGGGCTGTCAAAAAACCAACAAATCTGTCTTGGAAGAAGTACTGCCAGGATGCTCCTGAAGCATGGATGATGAGACTTCCTTTCATGGGACAAGTTGTCAGGAGAGCCCAGTCTTTGGAGAAAGGACACCATGCTCAGTAGAGAGGCAGTGGAAAGGAGGCAGGCCCTCAACAAGATGGACTGACACAGTGGCTGAAACAATGGGATCAAACATAAGAACACGTGTGAGGATGGTGCAGGCCAGGGCAGTGTTTTGCTGTGTTGTACCTAGTTGCTATGCGTCAGAACTGACGACAGCATTTAACAACAGCAGCACAGTGCTAGTAAATGGTGTGATATATATTTGTTGAATTATTGCCTTAACTTCTTTCTAGAACAAGAACTCTTCGTTTACACATGAATTTAAACTGAAAATGTTACGGAGCAGGATAGGGGCAGGATTGTCCCTCTCCAAGCTTTAAGAGAATCAAGGCAAACCTTTGGCCAGCCATAAAGACTAACTGGGTGGCCCAAAATAAGCCCAGGTGGGCTATTTATTAATTCAGCCAATGGGGGCCATCCAATACTTTTGACCACGCCTCCCAGCCAGATACCTCAAATACCTTGACTGCAAGACCATCCCCCCTTTTCTTATCCCTTCTCACCTGAGAAATCTAACAAAATCATGGTACAATTGCAGACACTTAAAATAAATGCTTCGTTTTAGAATTAAGTATTTTTTCCTCATTTCAAAGCAAGTTACCATGCCCAAATTCGTTATCCTGTATATTCCCTTTGGCTGTATATTAAGAACAGTCCTTGTTTCCTTTAAATTCTGTCTTTTCCCAAAGCATCCCCCCCCCCCCATACCTTCTTAATTGAATTGCAATTCTTTTAATTGCCCTCCTGATAGGTTATTCATTGGGCTGCTAACCCAAGAGCGGTTCGAACCCACCACCAATTCCTATGAAGAAAGACCAGGCGGCCTGTTTTATTAAATGGCAGTTTCGGAAACCCAAAGGAGTTATTCTATTAAGCCCTATGGGGTCGCTAAGAGTCGGAATCAACTCCAAGGAACTGGGTTTCGTTTTGCAGTGTCCAAGTCCCTGGAAGAGAGAAGACTGTCCTTAAACAGTCCATTAATTATAATAGCCAGGGCTTAAACACAGGTGGTCGGTACATCTGAACGGAGACGGATTTAAAGTACTAATTAATAATTCAAGTTAGCTTTTGAAACATCTGATCTGTTGCCTTTCTAAACCTCCATCTCTGCCCAGCCTCCGCCCAGGAACAGGACTAAGTACCCGGATCTCTCGGCCTCCAAACTCGAATTAAGAGGACTGAGGACGCGAATGCTGGGAGCAAAAGCAAACCAGGAAACCGCACCCCAAAGAACCGTTCCCTTTGCTAAAAAGTGTTACCAACTAATTCGCCCCTACAGAGCCACTTCCGGGGGCGCTCTAGGTTTCTCAACCCTTGTTCCGGTTTCCACTCCCATTTTTTAGTTATTCCCGCCTCTTCCTTTTCGCCGCCGAGATTCAACGAGCTCTCGCGAGACTTTGGTCTCTTCCTAGGCCGGCGCTCGGCAAGGTAGGGCCGTGGCTTTCCCTCTGCGGGGTTTTTCTGCTAACTTTTGAGAAAATACTTTTTGGGGCTAGTCCGAGAGCAGCGGAGTCTCTTCCCCGGGCGGGGATACGGCTGATTAATTGGTCTGTGCTCGCGGATGACTTAGAGGGGCGGTTCCAGGGCAGGACCGTGGGGCTGGCGTAGGCGCCCGGTCGCAGGCACCCGGCTCGTCCCTAGTGGTTTCCAAGGGTTCGCCTGCGTCTCTGGGGGCGGAAGGAGGCTCTTTCTGGGAGCTGGCGGTGGGTCTGAAGGTCAGTAGCGCTGTGGGAAGTTGCTTATTGAGTTCGTTCCGTGCTTTTAGAACAGACATGTTCAGTTCAAGCGCGAAGATCGTGAAGCCCAATGGCGAAAAGCCGGATGAATTCGAGTCCGGCATTTCTCAGGTGGGTGACGTGCGAGGCCGGGCGGTGTGCACTCCGACACCTGTCACGACTCGGACTGCGGGTGGGTTTAACTTTAGGGGCATTGAAGTCTCCGGTACTTGGGTGGCCACGTGTATCCAGCTGAGTCAGCCGGGTCCTCGCCAACATAACCGGATTGATGGCCTGTTGGCAGTGCTCATCACCGCTCCCGAAAGTGTTAGAGTTCTCGTGTGAGCGGCACAGGGGTGCAGCATATTGATGTGAAAGCTTGACAAACTCTTCCCTTTAGGCTCTTCTTGAGCTGGAGATGAACTCGGACCTCAAGGCGCAGTTAAGGGAGCTGAATATAACGGCAGCCAAGGTAATCGCCGTTTTCCCTCAAGAGTTGGAGAGATTTAGAGTAGTACACTCATCAAGCAATGCCCTGAAAGAGTTAATCTTTTTTTTTGAAAGTTAACTATTAAATGACTTGCAACTTTCCTTGATAATGAACTTTAGAGAAGATTGGGCTAGTGTACATACCCCTTTTGAGGAGTGGAATTGGTCAAATTGCAGGTGACCTGATCAATTGCCTGATGTAGAGAAATTGATCGTTAACGGGAACTCCTTTTGCACTGTGGTATTTAGTAATAAAAATAAATACTAAAGCCTGATAGGAAACTAAACTTGGCCAGGAATTAAAGCACATTGTTGATTTAAAAGTGGAAATAACAGGAACTCTAACCCCAACCCTCGATGGAGTCTGCAGGAATGTAGATTGCTCAGGATAGTTTATTCATAGTTGAGGGTCCAGTCTTCTGTCTTGTTGCTGGCGGAAGAAAATGAGATGTTGTAAAGAGCTGAAATTTTCTCGAGGACTGCTCAAATCATTAATATGTGTTTACATTAAAAATTTATATGTCTTTTAACATACAGGGATTTAGAATTTTCTCTTTTTGGCCTCTAATTTGGCTGCAACATCTTATTTTTAGAAATAATGGTCTCATTACATCTTACTGTGTAGGTTATTGGAAAACTTTTTAAACTTATGTTTTTTTATTTTATAGCATACTTGATCGGTGTAAAATTGGAAGACAGTGTATAGTACCACTAGTTCTTTTTACTTGCAAAAAGTGTTAAGAATTTTTTTCCTCTAAGTGAGTTTACCATAAGTCAGTTTACCATGCATGTGTGTTTGAATTTACAGGCTTGAAAGTTTTGAGTGTCAGATTGCTAGGCTTCAGAAAGACTTGACAGTGAGTGGAGCTATGGTATATTACAATTATAAGCTGAAAATGGTTAAAGACCTTAACCAGGTCTATGTGGCAACCAGTATATACAGAGAGTGATAAATCCACAGAACTGTGTTCCAATGGGGAAGATACACAATATGAATCTAAATAGTTTTGACTTTTTTCTTTAGGAAATCGAAGTTGGTGGTGGTCGGAAAGCTATTATAATCTTTGTTCCTGTTCCTCAACTGAAATCATTCCAGAAAATCCAAGTCCGGCTAGTACGGGAACTGGAGAAAAAATTCAGTGGGAAGCACGTTGTCTTTATTGCTCAGGTATATGTTATACTGTTAAAATGACTAACATTGAGTGCCAAGAGTGAGAATATCAGAATATTCTGGATCAGTTGGAATTTTAATTTGAGCCCTTGAACCATGGGTGGGATTGTAAATATAAGACCACAGACTAGTCACATGTGAATTTTGATTGAATTAATGAAAATTTCAAGAATAATGTCAGAATGATTTCTCAGCAAAGTGTTTGGTCTAGTTTGTTTTGCTGTCTTGAACTTACTGTTACTAAGACGATATTAAAGCAGTTGATCTTTATTTTTCTGACACCACAAACCTTTTTTGCATTTTGTTTCATGATAATTTTTACCTTCTAGAGGAGAATTCTGCCTAAACCAACTCGGAAAAGCCGTACAAAGAATAAGCAAAAGCGTCCCAGGAGGTGAGCATTTTATCAGCATCAGAAATGTGTATACTATTCTGTTTACAATTGTTAATTGTATGAGTTGTATTTTCTAATCTGAGGGCCTTAAAAAGTTAGTGGGAAAATTGCAGTGTCTTTTAATTCCATTTTTCCAGGAGCCCTTTTGCCTCCCCTCTTGTAAGAGTTTAGCAGTAAATATCTAAAATTTAATACTGGAAGATTTTATTGGTTTTCTATATATAAAACATCTTTAAATTTTACAGAGGTGCCTCTTCATTCACATAGAGTATAATGGCAGAAGAGGTTATCGGAAGAAAGGAGTGGTTCCTTGGATACAGTTTGAAATTATTAGCTTAGTACTAGGTTATGAAAAATTGAGAATACATTTCTTTCCTTTTATTTTTGCATATGCTTAAGTGGTAAAAGTGGGGTGGATATTTCTCAGGGACCATTATCAGTGGAGTTGATGGAATATTTATGAACTTAGTTGACTTGCAGGATTTATAGATAGATGAATTCTTGAGGTAGGCCTTTTGTTAATGTCTGTTACTGGGGCAGTGCTTCAAGGGCTTACATTATTGGACCCCAGCAGACAGTTTGAAAGGAGCCCTGGTGGTGCTTTCTGACAGCTGTAAGGTCAGGTGTTTTCAAACTGCCAGCCGCTCTACTAGAGAAAGATGAGGCTAGCTGTCCCCATAATGATGTGTATAGCCTATAAGTTGGAATTGCCTCTGGGTTTGGGGTTGGTTGTCAGTTTCAGGGGAAAATGTTTTGGTGTCATATCCCTCTAAATCTTAGTTAGCAGATAGGCAGAAATCTTTTAAAGCATACAACGCGTGTTATACAAATTAATGGACTGGATGAGGAAACTGACCCAATGCGTGGGGAATTTGCTCATTTTCGCTAATAATAGTGCAGGAAGTCGCTGGCTTTTGACACATTTCCAGTTGGAATGAGTCAAATGCTCATTAAAATTTTCACTGTTGCTCTTGTATTAGTATTAATGTGATCTCTAGTGTCTTTGGGGTGGAAAGGTTTACATGTAAATTTACAAAGAGATGACATTTGGAAATTATGTGCTAGAACAATGTACATGTTTCTAATGATAAGATGAACAAAAGGGCCACACTGTTAAGAGTAATTTGTCATAACATGTTATACTAGATTTAAAAACAAACTCGACACTCATTCCTAAAACCATTAGGAACTAAAAAATAATGGGAAATTGAGTATTGAGGGTACCTGTCAGTGTATTATATCATGGTATGTGGGAAGGAAGAAGGATGAGGAAGGAAAGTTAGGTGCTAAAGTTTATAGATTACCTTAAATGACTCAGTACTTTAAACTTCTAATAGGTAATTCGAGTGTCATAAGAATGTAGGGATGCTGCTTTTTATATCCTAGGTAGTTTGCAAGAGGTCAGACATAGTTTACCAACCATAGTGCCCATGCTTTTGTAATCTTTGTTCTGAGAACTTTAAATAGGATATAAATAGGAAAGTGGCTGGTTCTGTTGTTTTTGTACTCAGCTAACTCTCCAAATCTACAATCCTAATTTTTCTAGGGTTTCTCCAGTAAAAGGCTTCACTGAGTCTGTAGTGATCTCACACTAAGATGCACTTGTTCTACCACAGGGGTTCTTAACACTCTTCTAATCTTGTGTTATGCCATGTGATTGACTTTTTTCCTCTCAGCCTTTCAGTAGAGCTACTTGTAAGCAGTTGATAGAACAGGTACCTACCTTTTCCCTGGGGTGTGTGGGGTGTGTGTGTATCTCTAGTAGGGTTTGGTTTTTTCCCCTCTGAAGTGCTCGATCTCTTCTTTGTAATTAAATTGCATCCCTCCCTCCCCCCAAATTAAGTGGCTTGATATCTGATGACTTCCAGAAAAGCTTTTATTCACTTTTAACTGTTCCTCCTTTGTCTTTTTATATATTGTCCTTTTGTTATTAACCAAGTTTACTCAATATAATTAAAGCACCATGTATACCATAAAGTATTAATACTTCATTTCTCCTACTGATGGGAGTATTCCATTATATATATGTACCACACATAACTTATCTCTTCTGTTAAGCATTTAGATCAGTGGTTCTCAGCCTTCTTAATGCTGTGACCCTTTAATACAGTTCCTCATGTTGTGATGACCCCAACTATAAAATCATTTCTGTTGCTACTTCATAACTGTAATTTTACTACTGTTGTGAATTGTAATGTAAATATCTGATATGCAGGATGTATTTTTATTACAAATTGAACATAATTAAAACAGTGATTAATCACAAAACAATATGTAATTATATATTGTGAAATATTTATGTGTTTTCTGATGGTCTTAGATAACCCTTGGGAAAGGGTCATTCAGTCTCCAAAGGGGTTGCGACCCACAGGTTGAGAACCGCTGATTTAGATTTACAGCTATTGTGGATAGTGCTGTAGTGAACATAGTGCCGCTCGTGTTTTAAACAAAATAACATTAGAATAAGATTGTGTTTGCAGTAATGAGGTGGTAATGGATAGTGGAACCCTGGTGGTGTAGTGATTGGTTACTTAAGCATTGGGATGCTAGCTGTAAGGTGAGCAGCTCAAAACCTGCCACTCTGAGGGAGAAAGAGGCCTTTCTAGACTCTGGGGAATTCATTTTGGGAGCTCACAAGGACAGTTTTACCCTGCCCTGTAGTAGTGCCACTGAGTCAGCTTGGACTTGGGGCAGTGAGAGCAATGACTTTTTGAACTATCTGTTTTATTTTTCTGAAAGGTTCTAGGGCAGTGGTTCTCAATCTTCCTAATACCTTGACCCTTTAGTACAGTTCCTCATGTTGTGGTGACACCCCCCGCCCCAACCATAAAATTATTTCGTTGCTACTTCATAACTAATTCTGTTACAGTTATGAATCAGGCGACCCCTGTAAGGGGTTGCGACACAGGTTGAGAACCGCTATTGTAAAGGCTTTGGGAAATGGGATTTCCTTAAAGGAAACTTTATGCCAAAATTGATTTGTATTTCTAGTATGCTTTTGTGACTGGACCAGTAAGACCGTGTGGCATACATTTGTCATGAGACCGGCTTCTCTTAAGCTGTTTCTCACATTGGTTGTATATTATGGGTGCTTCCAGGTCAGATATGCAAACAAGTATTTTGTTATTGTAGGACGAATAACCAAATTCTAAACCAAATTCACTGCCATCTAGTCGATGACAACTCAGTGACCCCATAGGATAAAGAAGGTAGAGAACTCCCCCTGTGAGGTTCCAAGTGGAACTGTTTGGGGAAGTAGAAAGCCCTGTCTTTGTCCTGTAGAATAGCTGGTGATTTTGAATGGCTGGTATTTTGCTTAGCAACCCAATCCATAACTACAATGCCACCAGGGCTTTCTAAGGTAAATAAGACTAAGACAAATGCAAGGTAGTTACTTAAGAGGTACAAAGGGCCTTAATAGAGAAATTCGAATTCCCTCTTGGCTCACACTTGACATTCTATATTGTGCGTAGTAGAATCAAAAAGTTTTGATGTTAACTAAACCTCATTCATTAGTCAACAAGATAGTTTATGGAGTTGATATTAAAGAGGCACAGGGTTCCACTGACAATTTTCATGAATGATGATGGGTTGAAAATATTGCAGTACAACAATATCATGTAGTATAGGACTTCAAGTCATGACTGTTCTAATTAGCTATATGATCTGGTGAAGGTACTTTTATTTTTCTGTTGAAACTTCCATCTGTAAAACTAAGCTAAAATATGTTTTGTTTGAAGTTACTGTAAGGATAGAGTATTATTAGCAAAAGGCTTGCTTCATGGGTTCACACAGAGTGGCAGTTACTATTAAATGTTGAGGGTAAATTAGTTGACATTAAAGGCAGATACATATATGTCCTAAAAAATCGTACAATCTTCCTGAACACAAAACAAGTTACATGGATAAATGGAGTATGTTGTTAGGTGCAAGTGAATTGATTCCGAATCATAGCGTCTGTGTACAGTAGAACTGCATCCAGTTTACTCAACATAAGGCCTGGTCCTTCCCTATGCTCATACTGTGCTTCTGCTTGAGCCTGTTGTTGACAACCACTGTGTCCGTCCAGCTCATGGATGCCCTTCCTTTGGGGAACGTGCTATGAAAGGAATAATCAAGGATTCATTCGTACGGAGAGGGACCACTATTCTAGAGTTGGGGTTAGAACACTGCCTCTGAGGATGGGATGTTGCCCCAGTTTGATAGTAGGGAATAAGCAGAACTTGTCAAATTGGTGGGGGCTAACAAGAAACCGTGGAAGACGTTTACTAGAGAAAGCATGATCACATTAATGTTTTAGGAAGATTACTTTAGAAGGAAAGGCTCGTTTGATGATAAACAAGACTAATGAAGAGGTTATTATAATTAATGGTGAGAAATTGTGAAAATAAATATGTAAGTCTTCATTAATCTAATGTTCTCTAGAGGTAATCACTTTTAGTTGTATATGTCTTAAGCGGCTTCAACCCTTTTTAATTGGGTGTCGTGTTATGTTATATACAACTACTCTTTGAGAGTTGGTGTTAATGGAATTTTTGAATTAAAGGGATCCCTAGGGGGCGTGTCAAAGGGCAGGTATTGCTAATTGTGTAAATTTGTAAATATTCCCTTTAAGCCGCACTCTGACAGCTGTGCACGATGCCATCCTTGAAGACTTGGTCTTCCCAAGTGAAATTGTGGGCAAGAGAATCCGGGTCAAGCTGGACGGCAGCAGGCTTATAAAGGTTCATTTGGACAAAGCACAGCAGAACAATGTAGAACACAAGGTAAACGACTCAAGTTTTTTATTTACTCTTTATTTTTTTATTGGAGTGAACGCTTACCGAGCAAATTGGTTTTCCAGTAGATGAACTCTAAATAAATGGAAGGTTGCATTATAGTGTGTTTCTTGTACCACCCAGAGCCAATAATTATGACTGCCTGGCTAACCAGTAATTATGACTGCCTGGCATACCTTGACCTTCCCTCATTTGGGTTGTGTATGACGCTTTGAATTGGGAATATTTTAAACAATCAGATGTTGGTGTGTATGAGCTGCCTTCATAAATCTTAAAATCTACCTCGAGATTAAACACGGCAGCATGGATAAACGAAGTATAGGGTGGGGACAGGGTCCTACAAGAGGAATCAGGGACCTACATAGAGTAGGGGGTGGTGTCCTGGAGTTGCAATTTCCTGTATCTTGAAAGTAAGAAAAAGGGAAATAAAACAAAAACAGTTCCATAGTCTGACTTGAAAAATTTGCACCTGGGTATAGGAAGGCATTAATATTTAGGGGGAATATGCCACTGCGGTGAGCAACTGCTGGGGAATTACTCAGAGCTCTGGTCGTGGGGTGGGAACGAGCGTAGCATACTAGTATAATGAGTATAATCCTGTCCCATGACATTGGAGATCAAACTTGTCCCCGGCTCTTGGACTGCTGAGGGCATTGTCCTATATATTCCTTATCTTAATGTCTGGTTGCTGAGGAGAAAACCATATAGGGCAGTCTCATAGAAGCATGCTTACGTTTTGTTAATGTTCTTTTCTTTCCTTGTAGGTTGAAACCTTTTCTGGAGTTTATAAGAAGCTTACGGGCAAGGATGTTAATTTTGAATTCCCGGAGTTTCAATTGTAAACAAAGATGACAGAATAAAATATTATTCCTAATATAATGTCTTAGGAATGTTTTTCGGAATTCCAGAGATGGATGTCCTTAGCTGTCTACTAATAGCTTCTTAGAAAAACCAAAAGATACAAGATGTTAAACAGAAAGAAAACTTTAAAGCAAAAGGCTTTGAGCATAGAGTTCTTGTAGTTGGTGCCAGAGCATATTGGGGGAGCATGTAAGGATGTACTTGTATCCAGTGATAAAATGTAAATACTGGACTTTAAACAGTGTAGAACTTAAAAAAATGCAGGTATTGCCTTGGGCAGACTATAGAGAAAGATTTGCTCTGGAGGAATGGCTTAATTCATGGACTGATGAAAATAGCAGAACATGCAAGGCTCGAAGAATGATTCAAACCATGTTATGCTAGTAGATTTTCTTTTGCTTTATAGTGAATTTATGCACACTTTGAAGGATCTACAGGACAGTGCTTTCCTTCCCTAGTAGACTATCTTAAATCTCCTTCCCAACTCCCAGCACAGTGCATTAACTTAAGAGACACTGACTGCTTCTCGGGAAGCCATACATAAAAATAGTTTACATTTGAAAATGATGAGGGCAACAAATGGACAAATGTGCTTGACACACAATGCATGTATGTATGGATTGTGATAAGAGTTCGCGCTCTCCCCGGGGGGGGGGGGGGGGGGAGTTGTACAAGCCCCCGATAAAATGATTTTAAAAAGTTTACATTCGAAGAAAGGACAGGTTTCACAAGTCCCCCAAACAGGCCAACAATACTAAAACTTAGCTCGGACCTTACAGAGCAGAATAGAATTGCCCCATAGGTTTTCCAAGACTAAATCTCTGGGAGCAAATTGCCAAGTCTTTGTTGAAGGGTGGCTTCAATGATGCCACTGAACTTCAGGCCTTGTGGGTGGTGGTAACTCGGGGCACCACCAAGATTCTAGGCTAGCAGTTCTCAGCCCATGGTGACCTCTTTGGGGGTTGGATGACCCTTTCACAGGGGTCGCCTAAGACCATTGGAAAATATTTCCGGTGGTCTTAGGAACTGAGACACTGCTCCTCCAACTCCAGGCGGGTCAGCCCACACACAGATACGAGTGCCTCCTGTGAAGAGTGGCCCATGGTACACCTTGTTTCAAGACAAAAATTTATTTGTAATTGGAAATAATTTCACAATATATAGTTACATTGTTTATGTGATTAATCACTGTGCTTTATGTTCAGTTTGTAACAATGAAAATCTGCATATCATTTACATTACGATTCATAATAGCAAACTTATAGTTATGAAGTGACAATAATTTTATGGTTGGAGGACTACCACATGAATTGTCTGTATTAAAGGGTCATGGCATTAGGAAGGTTGAGAACCAGTTCTCTAGGCCAAGAATAGTTTGTAGAAAACTAGCTTATAGAAACAGTTTTCTCAAGAGTAAACTCAATGTTTGTTTTATTGTTCAACGGTGAAATTTAAATGCATACTCGGTCTTAAATGCAATTTAAAAATTGAAGCATAGTGGCGATACCGGGAGGCTGGAGGGAAGGTGGGTTGGAAAGGGGCAACCGATTACCAAGGATCCATATAACCTCCCTGGGGGATGGACAACACAATTGTATGTGTGGATTGTGAAGAGTTGTACGAGCCCCCAATAAAATGCTTTTTTAAAAATTGAGGCATAAAGGTAATACTAATTAAAAATTATTTACAGTGAATCCTGAGAGCCAGAACTTGCCATGTAGGAATTGCTTTTTATTTATTTATTTTTGCCTTTTTTTTGTGTGTGTGCTTTCTACCTTTGACAGGGTGTACTCTACTTCTTTGAAGAGTTAATTTCGGAAAGCCAAAGAGGCATTTCTACCCTCTTCCATAGGGTCTGTTTGAGTGGGTACCAACTGCTTTTGAGTTTAGTTAGCGTAGGAAGCCTGGTTGTGTAGAGGTTACTTGAGCACTGGGCTGCTAATTGCAAGGTCAGCAGTTTGAAACCACTAGCTGCTGTGAAAAAGAGAAGCTTTCTATTCCTGTAAAGAGTTAGTCTTGGAAACCCACAGAGGAGAAGTTCTACCCTGTCTTAAAAGGGCACTATGAGTTGGAATTGACTTTGACAGTTTTTTTAAGCTTATAAACTATATTTTTTCTATTTTATTGGGGCCTCTTGGACTCATCACAATCCATACATAAATCCATGTGTCAAGCACATTTGCAGATTCGTTGCCCTCATTCTCAAAACATTTGCTCTCTACTTAAGCCCTTGGTATCAGTTTATTTTTTTCCTCTCCCCACTCCTCCCTTCCTCATGAACCCTTCATAATTTATAAATTATTATTTTGTCATGTCTTACCTTGTCCGACTTCTCCCTCCCTTCACCCACTTTTCTGTTATCCGTCCCCCAAGGAGGAGGTTATATGTAGATCCTTGTAATTGGTTCCCCCTTATCTACTGCACCTTCCCTCCACCCTCCCAGTATCACCACTCTCACTACTAGTCCTGAAGAGGGATCATCTGTCCTGGATTCCCTGTGTTTCCAGTTCCTATTTGTACCAGTGTACATGTGGTCTAGCCAGGTTTGTAAGGTAGAATTGGGATCATGATAGTGGGAGGGAAGTGGCTGGGATCAGGATAGTGGGAGGGAAGTGGCTTAAAAAAAAATTGGAGGAAAGTTGTATGTTTCATTGTTGCTGCACTGTATCCTGATTGGCTCATCTCCCCGTGACCCTTCTGTAAGGGGCTGTCTGGTTACCTACAGATGGGCTTTGGGTCCCCAATTTGCACTGCCCCTCATTTACAATGATTTTTTTTGTTCTTTGATACCTGATCCCTTTGACACCTTGTGGTCACACAGGCTATTGTGCTTCTTTCATGTGGGCTTTGTTGCTTTTGAGCTAGATGACCCTTGTTTACCTTCAAGCCTTTAAGACCCCAGACGCTATACCTCTTGATAGCCTGGCAGTGAGTTTTTATGTTTGCAGGCCAGAACTCACAAGTGATTTGAGAATTCTTTGGGAAGTGGCTCATATAAAAGCACAAAGACTCAATACCCTGCACAGAAGCCATTTCTTGTCCCTCTGCCTATTGGTGAGAGGCCTGCCCAGCGTCAGATGCACAGAAGAGTACAGGTTCAACATGAAACCACTGTTTGAGCCCATGGTTGCGTCCGTTATGTCCACTGAGGGACTTTTCTTTGGCCTTCTAAGTACCAAGCATCATTTCTTCCAAGGGCATCTTGTAATATAACAAATTAACTCACTGCCCCTGTGGGGTTCTGAAATTTGAAAGGAGTAGAAAGCCCATCTCTCCTGCAGAGTTGTTTGTGGTTTCAAGTTGCCTACCATTGTAAATGGCAGCCTAAGGAAGCCCTAGCCCTTCTTTGAAGGAGCATTCTGGCTCAACTTCCAAGAAAGACTAGTTGTTTTGACAGTGTGGTCTATGAGGGGGTTTCAAAAGGTTCTTAGAAAAATTTCATTCTCTTCCATTTTTCCATGAACCTTTGAAAGCCCCTGCCTTTTATCCTCTAAACCAAAAATAGATTTGAAAGGTGTCAATTTCTAGAATTACTCGGGCTGCTTTTCCATGTGTAATTGAAAATACTATGGGTTGGGTCAGGTACACCTTAGTTCTCAAAGTGACCATCTTTATTTTTTAACACTTTAAAGAATTTTTTTTTTTAGTCATGAGTTCTATTTTAAAAGATTACCATACTTTTGTAATTTACCAGGTATTCACCCACTTAGATTTATCCTTTAACAGTAGAAGCATTAATGAGTCTTAACTCTCAATCCTAAACAATGCTGTATTCATATTTCAAATTGCTTTGCTCTCTCATGGAGAAAAAAAGAGCCCAGGCATAAACCTTTGATACCTTCCACAGTTTTAATATGAAAGTGTTCTTGGGTAGTTTCTATGGTGGACAGAGAGAACTCTAAGAACGACGTTTATGTGCCCAGTCTTGAAAGTCAAGAGCTATGATCTGTTTATCTATTGTTCAATCGATTTTAACATCTGCTTAGTATTCTCTAGATCTTCTGGTTTGTTGGTAGATAACTGATGTGCTATTTTCCTTGTAGGATGCCATCGCTTCATAAATAACTTGAAAAATTTCACACTGAATGAATATTGTAGTTTCTTCTCATAACCCCTTGTTTTAAGTTTCTTGTACAGTACACTTACCTGTTCTCAGCACAAAAACTATGAAATCAGCATTCGTGGAGAAATCACAACCTAAGTAATCAATAATTTCATTTGTTTTTCTAAGTAATCAACTACTCTATCTTAATCTAAAATGGGGCAACCAGATTCTTCATCATAGCCATCATATAACTGCTCTTTAGTTAAGTCACCCATATTTATATATTTCAGATCCAATCTTTTTTTAAAATTCTTTTATTGGGGGCTCTTAACATCTTTTATCACACTCCATTCATCCAGTGTGTCAAGCGCATTTGCACATATGCCGCCATCATTTTCAAAACATTCTCTTCCCACTTGAGTCCCTGATACCAGCTCCCCATTTTTTCCCCCACCGTCCGCCGCCCGCCCTTCCTCACAAACCCTTGATAAGTTATAGATTACTATTTTCATGTCTTAAATCGTCTTCCATTGCCCCTCACCCACTTTTCCTTTATTTGTCCCCCTGGGAGGGGGTTTTAGATTGATCCTTGTGATCGATTCCCCCTTTCTCCCTCCACCCTCCCCTAATCCTCCTGGTATCCCTATTCTCTTTGTTGGCCATGAGGGATTTATCTTGGATTCCCTGTGTTTCGGGCGCTTGCCTGTAGCACTGTGCATGCTGTGGTCTAATCTGATTTGTAAGGTACAATTGAGGTCTTGATTGTGGGGTGAAAGAAGCACCAAAGAACTAGAGGAACGTTGTGTGTTTCATTGGTGCTATACTGCACCCTTACTGGCTCATCTCTTCCCTGTGACCCCTCTGAGGGGATGTCCCATTGTCAGACCCAATCTTGATGCAAGTTCTTTCCTTAGTATGTTTTTTCCAGTCCCTGGTGTGCCAGTGATCATTGGTTGCAATGTGGTCCTCGCCTGTTTCTTTTTGTTTCCTGTATCGTGCTTGCCCGATGTATCATATCATTTGATTTCTAGACTGTTTCTTCCATGGGTGTCAACTGCAGTCCCAAGTAAAATGAAATGCTTGACAACCCATCATGATGGTATTGGTTCAGATGTGAAAATTTATGCTTTCTTCTGTATAGCCTTTGATCTTTATCAATAATTGCTTCTAATCCTTTCAGCAGGCTAGGTTGTGTCATTTGCATATCACAGGTTGTTAATGAGCATTCCATCTTGATGTCCCATTCTTCTTGTTCAGTTTCCCAGATAGTTTGCTCAGCACACAAACGAAGTGTGGTAGAGAAATACTACCTGGACATGCATGTTTACTGATTTCAGGGTATATAGTATTCTCTTGATCTGTCGAAATGACTGCTTTGTGGTCCATGTACAGGTTCAACATGAGTGCAGTGGTGTTCTGGGATTCTCATTCTCAATATTATCCATTTGCTATGATAACATTTGTTACTCGTTTGTTATAATTTGTCACAGTTAAATTCCTGTACATAGTAAATAGGACACATTTCTGGTATTTTTTGCTTTTTAGCCAAGGTCCATCTGACATCAGCAATATGAATCTGGATTAAATTTTTGTCAGTTCCTTGTTGATGTACTGCTATAAGCATTTTTTAATTCTCTTCAGTAAAGTTTTACTTGGCATGTGGTAATGATGTGCTCAATAATTTCCATATTCTGTTGAGTCACCTTTCTTTGGAATGGATACAAATACAGATCTCTTCTAGTCAGTTGGCCAGTTTTTGTTGTTTATAAAAGAAATAGATTCCACCAAGACCCGAGGACAATATTCCTGTTCAGAGCTGCCAACACACAGAGAGGATCATAGGGCCAGCCACACCATGCGATACAGACACGACGTCCCTCACTGACCCATAGCACTACATGGGAAAACACTGGAGACAGTGAGGGAATTGTGCCTGATCTGACCCCACCACACCAGAGTGAAACACTAAGGACGTGCAACAGAACAGCAAGGGGAGCAAAGCAATGAAGTCCCCTGGGAATATCAAAACTAGACTTTGGGGGCAAGGCGTAGCACCCCATCAGAATCAACGTGAAACAATCCTAAAGGTCAACAAAATAGGCTTTTCTTAGTGGTTGAAGGGAGACGTCGGAAAGTGCAAAATATGACAAAATAATAATTTATAAATTATCTAGGGTTCATGAGGGAGGGGGAGCAAGGAGGGTGGGGAAAAATGAGCTGATGCCAAGGGCTTAAGTGGAGAGCAAATGTTTTGAGAATGATGTGAGCAAGGAATGTCCAAATGTGCTTTACACAATTGATGTGTATATGGATTGTGATAAGGTTGTATGAGCCCTTAATAAAATGATTAAAACAAAATAGGCTTTTTTTGGTCATTTTGTTTTTTTTGCTCTGTCTTGTTTTTGTGCTTATTATTGTCTCTGTATGTCTATCTAGATATGTGGTATAAACAATTCAGAGGAGAAAACAACAGGACCGACGGTTCCAGGGGGGACAAGGAGAGGGGGAGGCAGGGGAAAGGAAGGGACGTGTGAACCCAGGCACAAGGGAACAAGTGATCTAAAATCAATGGTGTGGTGGGCATAGTATACCTGGTGGGGCTTGATCAAGGGCAGTATAGCTGAGAGGAATTACTGAAACCCAAATGAAGGTTCAACATGATAGTGGGACAAGAGGAAAGTAAAAGGAAATACAGGAAAGATCTAGGAGGCAAAGGACATTTATAGAGGTCTTAATACAGGCATGTACATATGTAAATATATTTATATATAATGATAGGGAAATTGATCTATGTACATATATTTATATATTAATTGTAAAGTAGCAGATGGACATTGGGCCGCTACTCAAGTGCTCCCTCAATGCAAGAACATTTTGTTTTAATAACCTGGCACTCCATGATGCTCACCTTCCCAATGTGATTGCTGAAAAAGTGGGTGCATATACAAATGTGATGAAGAAAGCTGATGCTTCTTGGCTTTCAAAAGATAATAGCATCTGGGGTCTTATAGGCTTGAAGATAAAACAAGTGGCCATCTAGCTGAGAAGCAACAAAGCCCACATGGAAGAAGCATATCAGCATGTGTGATCACGAGGTGTCGAAGGGATCAGGTATATCAGGCATCAAAGACACAGAACAAAAATTATCAATTTGAAAGAGGGGAAGTGTGGAGTGGAAATCCAAAGCCTATTGAGGCAATTTGATATCCCCTTACAGAAGGGTCACAAGGAGGAGACAAGCCAGTCAGGGTGCAGTATAGCACTGATGAAACATACAACTTTTCTCTAGCTCTTTAATGCTTCTACTCGCCCCCCCGCTCCCCCGCCCCACTATCATGACCCCAATTCTACCTTATAAAGCTGGCTAGACCAGTGCATGTATACTAGCACAGATAAGAGCTAGCTTGAAACAGGGAATCCTGGACAGATAAACCACTCAGGACCAATAATGAGTAGCAATGCCAGGAGGGTAAGGAGAAGGTATGCGGGGAGAAAGGGGGAACTGATCACAATGATCTACATATATCCCCCTCCCAGGGGGACAGACAACAGAAAAATTGGTGAAGGAAGACACCAGTTCAGTGTAAGGCATGAAAAAAAATTTTTTTAGCAATTATCAAAGGTTCATGAGTGAGAGGGTCAGGGAGGGGGAG
>NW_022107407.1:10180938-10182267 GCF_000313985.2 Echinops telfairi | reverse complement strand
ATCAATCCACTGACGACGAACAAATTAAAATATACCAAGCAAGAAAAACTTGTGTTTCAGAAGGAAAGTATTTTGAAAATGATGGCAACATATGTACAAATGTGCTTGACACACTGGATGTATGTATAGATTGTGATAAGCGCTGTACGAGCCCCCAATAAAGGGATTTAAAAAAGAAAAAAAATAGATTGCCAGATTTTTTTCAATATTCTTTGCCAACACCATAATCAAATCTACCAGTTCTTCAGTGATCTTCCTTCTTTTTGACATTTTTATTAATTAAGCTAAACCATTGTTCAATTTTAAGATGACTTTAGGGATTTTTTTGGTTTGTTTAAGGTGTAAAGATTGCCTCGGCAATAATTTCAAGGGTTCAGCTACCCTTTATGACTCCAGAAAGTCTAGAGCAGTGTTTCCAAGGTGAGCATTTCTGCCCTCTGTGGGGTGTTGCACGTTCCACGAGGGCCACAAAAGCAGGTAACTGTACTTTATCCTGGATTATGAGGTATAGTACCAAAGCAAATGCTAGGAAAGTGCTGAGTAATTTATTTCTAAAAAGTTTGTGAGTATTTGAAAATTTGAAGTTTTGTTCTGCCTTTCTCTGCTGCTTTTTGATCAGGACTCTTACGAAATCTTTGATTAAAATGTTCAGTAATGATAGCCAGAGATCTAGGTCTGGTCTCATGGCAAAGGAGGTGGGTGTTCAAACCACACATTTCACATACTCGTGTTTTTTTTGTGTGGGGAGGGTTGGGGCGCACCAGGGAATGTCCATTTTAATCTTCCTGGGCTGGTTTAAATTTTTTGCTTTTTCATAGTGCTGTTGCTCTTGTTGCTAGCAGCTGCCTCTTCTGGTCCACTGCTGGCGGGCTCCCCCTTCGCGGGGAGCTTTTTCTTTGGGATGCTCCTGCCGTTTGCTGCCTCTTGAGGATCGCACGCAGGCTCCTCTTTGGGGAGAGATTTCAGTTTCTTCCTCTTGGGTCCCTTCAGGATCACTGCTGACCATCTCCTCCTTAGAGCTCTTTTTCTTGGGTTTGGGGACAGCAGAGATACCTGGGTCTTCAAATCTATTTTCCTGTGGAGCCACATATCCTCGTGTTTACGCCCTTTCTGTGTCTGAAGCAGGGTCGGCGAATGGCAGCTTTCGAGCCATATGCAGCTGTTTCGGTATGTACATGTGGCTCTGAAGTAAAACAAAAAAATTTAAGGATTCTTCAGATAACATTGATTTTTATTTGTTTGTAAATATATATATTTTAATCACTTTATTGGGGGGGCTCATAACTTACCACAATCCATACACACATCCATGTGGCAAGCACATTTGTA
>NW_022107407.1:10169853-10179967 GCF_000313985.2 Echinops telfairi | reverse complement strand
ATATATAAATATATTTACATATGTACATGCCTGTATTTAGACCTCTATAAATGCCCTTTGCCTCCTAGTTTTTTCCTGTATTTCCTTTTACTTTCCTCTTGTCCCACTATCATGTTCAGCCTTCATTTGGGTTTCAATAATTCCTCTTGGTTACATTGCCCTTAGTTCTCAAATACTTTTAAAACTGTTGTGAAGGACAGGATTGGCTCCTCCAACTCAGAAGTTTGCTGAACTCTTGTCTAAATCGTAGGTTCCCAAATTCATTTGGCTTACAGCTCCCTTTTCAGAAAAAATTACTAAATGTCTCCCTGACAATTAAAACTGTTTTTTTTATAGACCTCAATAAAGAATAAAGTGAGAAAAAAAAAGAATAAAGTGTAGGTATCTGCTTTTCTAGCCTCCTGTATCATTCCAGCATGCTCCCCATGGGGGCAGAATCAACCACTTCATGAAACACTGGTCTAGGTCAATAGCTGTGACTTGGAATTTTAGACTATTAATGTTTACTAAAATTTGTAGCAATATAATCCAATCACAGTCTAATGAAAATAGAGATATTTAACTTAACTAGAGATGGGCCTGTTTACTAATATTCCTATTATTTTTAAATAAGCTTTTAAAATTTCTATAACTCAGTTAATTCTTAATAGCAGCATCAGTGTGATTAAAAAAGTGTCATCTGAATTTCTCTTTTGTAATTACATTTTCATTCAATATTCTCTAAAATTCATGCTCTAATATATTTAAATGAGGCTCTTACTTTGAGTGCTATTTATTATCTTTACCGAAACTATTCTTGTCTGGAGATTTGAATTATGACCTTGAAAACCAGTCCATGTTTTAAGTGCAAGGTGGAGTGTTTTTTTTAAATCAGTTTAGTGGGGGCTCTTACAGCTCTTATAACATTCCATACATCAATTGTATCAAGTGTTTTTGTACATATGTTGTCATCATTTTCTAAACATTTACATTCTATTTGAAGTCTTTACCTAAAACTTTACTGAGGTGGATGTGAAGTGAGAGTCAAACCCTGCATTAGAAATTGAATTAGAGTTTACATTCTGAGCATGAGGTTTGCAGAAAGCTGCAGTGTACACTAGGAGTCCTAAACTCGTTCTGAGCTTCCACATCGATTGAGCCTCCATTGAGTTCTCTCTGACCATTGACTTGCAGTGTGAAAGTTTTGCTCTTAGGCAGAGGGTGTTTGAAAGTAAATCACTGTTAACTTGAGGGCCTAAGCAGCCCAGGGAGGGGCAGTCTCTGAGTCAGGAACTTACCTGGGTATGCCTTTGATGGAATTTGGGGTACTGGGGATGCATGATTTTGAGCCATGCCCTGATGAAGATGGCCAGAAAGCTTCAGAACCAATCCTGGAAATGGTTCTAATCTGCAATAGTGTATGTGTCCCAATCATGGTCCCTTCTCCTCTTCTCTCTTCTTGCCTGCCATTGCGGTGAATTGTTTTTCATCACCTGCCCTATTTAAGTATCCATGTACCTTTAAATCCTTTGGATATCATTATGGCCTCATGCTGCTTGTCTCCCTTACTAGATGATTCATTTTTGTCTTTGTCTTGTTTAAGACTTACTAAATTACAAAATATATTTGGCTTTGGGGTCTTTTATCCTCTATAACAAATTGTAGTCTTAGAAGAGTGTGGCAGTTATATAATCTGTCAACTTGAAAAGGGGAGGAGTCTAGCCTGTCAATCAGGTTGCAACTTGATGACCTCATTTGGAGGCAAGAAAGAGATAAATAGCTCACTGGAGGCCAGCTATACTTTCTGCTACACGTATTTGTAGTCATGTGGAGCCATGCTGATGGAGCCAGAGACCTGGAGCTGGAGGAGCCACGTGGAGACCCACACCAGCACTGAGTTGCTTCTCTCACCAATGGATCCACAAGAGTTTCCACCCATGGCCTGTGATTTTCCTGCATTTGGCATCATTGCATGTGTTGCCTGAGTCTGAAGAGGAACTTATAGACTGGTATGGGACATATGGGCTAACATCTAACTTATGGACTTGATCTGGACTGGGCTGGGATGTTTTCTCAGTATACAATTGCTGTTCTCTATAACGCTCTCTCTCTCACACAGGAATGTCTCTGGATTTGTTTCTGTAGTCAACCTGGACTAAAACAAAGTTACCTCGCCTCTATACCTCAAGTGTTCTTTTTTGTATAATGAAATGGTTAATCTAGTATTACTCCAATTGTAATAATCAATGATTTTCAGTGTTTCAACAGAAAACAAAAAATATACTCTCAGCACATATCAAGAAGTTATATACACATAAAGCATAATTCCTGGCACTTAAGAAAACAATAATATTAGTTGACTGAATGACGATGTTCTCTTTGGCAAACAAGCCCATTGGAATAAGAACCTGAAGTCATGCAGATTGCTTTCTTCTGTAGGTCTTGAAAGGGTTCTATCTTCAGCAGGGACGATCCTCACTTATTTTAGTGCAAATAAGAGTTTTCCCTCTCTAACAGGGTTCTGACCTTTGCAGGCTTGGCTGTGTGTGTGTGTTAGGAGACTTGGTGGTGTAGTGGATACTTGTGAGGCTGCTAACTGCAAGTTCAACAGTTTGAAACAACCAGCAGCTTCTAGGGAGAAAGGACGCTTTCTACTCCCACAAAGAATAGCATTGTTGCAACCCCAGAGGGGCAATTCAAGCCCATTATGTAGGGTCACCATGAGTTTGAATCACCTCAGCAGTGGGTTTGCTTTTCCTTTTTAAAAAATATATGTTATTTAAACAAGATGTAAGAATCCTAATGAAAAGCCTAGAAGTTGCAATGATTAACTGTTCTGGTAATTATTAATCTGGTAATTAGAAATGAAATTTTTTACTCTTGAAAATTAAATACATTTTAAGGGAGGAATGAGAACGAATATTATTAAAGCCCCAAGAACAGTAATTCATATCCTTAGAATTCTCAGAAAGATACAGGAATGACTAGGTAAGTACCGTACATACTGGTGTATAAGCCGAGTTTTTCAGCGCACTTTTAATGCACTTTTTGTGGTAAAATAAGGTGCCTTGGCTGATATTCAGGCCGGCTTATGCTCGAGTATATACGTTATGCCAAATCTGCAACTTTTGAATTGGTGAATGGAGCAAGAAGGAAACTTCTAAATTGTATTCATCTTTTTCATTGGTTCCCCTTTCCATTGGTGTGTGACTTTTTTTGAAGTTTCTTAAATTCGCTTGATCTCAGTGCTTAATGGTAAATGAGGTAAAGTCTTAAATTATTCTATCACTCCAAAATTATGTGGTTTTATTTCCTGACTAGGAGGTCCTTTGTTTCTTAGAGTCTTAGATCAAGGAAATCTGAGGGCAAGTAAAAAGATTAAATTGCTGTGTGTGTTTGTAACGGATATCTTTCAGGAAAAAAATGTTATTTATTTATTTAAAAAATCATTTTATTGGGGGCTCGTACAATTCTTATCATAATATAGACATCCTTTGTGTCAAGCACATTTGTACATTTGTGGCCATCATCATTCTCAAAACATTTGCTTTCTACTAGAGCCCTTAATATCAGCTCCTCATTTTCCCCCTCCCTTCCTACTCCCCACTCCCTCACGAACCCTTGATAATTTATAAATTATTATTATTTTGTCTGATCTTACACTGTCCGACGTCTCCCTTCACCTACTTTTCTGTTGTCCATATCCCAGGGAGGAGGTTATATGTAGATCTTTGTAATCGGTTCCCCCTTTCTACCCGACCTTCCCTCCAACCTCCCGGTATCGCCACTTTCACCACTGGTCCTGCAGGGGTCATCTGTTCTGGATTCCCTGTGTTTCCAGTTCCTGTCTGTACCAATGTACATCCTCTGATTTAGCCAGATTTGTAAGGCAGAATTGGGATCATGATAGTGGGGGCAGGACGCATTTAAGAAGTAGAGGGAAGTTGTGTGTTTCATCGTTGCTACCTTGCAACTGACTGATTCATCTCAAACTCGCAACCCAACCCTTCAGTAAGGGGTGTCCAGTTGCCTACAGATGAGCTTTGGGTCTCCATTCTGCACTCACCGTCATTTACAATGATATATGATTTTTTGTTCTTTGATGCCTGATACCTGATCCCTTTGACACTTCGTTGTCACACGGTTAGTGTGCTTCTTCCATGTGGGCTTTGTTACTTCTGAGCTAATGGCCACTTGTTTACCTTCAAGCCTTTAAGACCCCAGATGCTATATCTTTTGATAGCCGGGCACCATCAGCTTTCTTCACCACATTTGCTTAGCAAGTACACGTTTGTCTTCAGTGATCATATCGGGAAGGTGGGTAACCAGTGATATGATTTTTTTGTTCTTTGAGGCCTGATGCCTGGTCCCTTATATACCTCATGATCACGCAGGCTGGTGTACTTCTTCCATGTGGACTTTGATGCTTTTGAGCTAGATGGTTGCTTCCTTACCTACAAGCCTTTAAGACCCCAAACGCTATACCTTTTGATAGCCAAGCACCATCAGCTTTCTTCACCACATTTGCTTTTGCACACATTTGTCCTTAGCTATTTGTGTTGGGAAGGTGAGCATCATGGAATGCTAATTTAATAGAACAAAGTGTTTTTGCATTGAGTAGGTACTTGAGTGGAGGTCCAATGTCCATCTGCTGCCTTAATACTAGGCCTATAAATACATGCACGTAGATCTATTTCCCCACCAGCCTATATAAATATGTTTACATGTGTACATGCCTGTATTTAGACCTCAATAAATACTCTTTGTCTCTTAGTTCTTTCCTCTATTTCCTTTTACTTTTCTCATGTCCCACTATCATGCTAAGCCTTCATTTGGGTTTCAGTAATTTCTCAAAAAAATTGTTATTTTTAACAAAATTTCTTGGTTGAGAATTCTTTTAATTCCAAAGGTATATACTTAAGGTTTTATATATGTTTCTCTTAATTCCAAAGGTATATACTTAAGGTTTTGTATATGTTTTAGTTTCCCAAGGCTGCTATAACAAAACACCACAATGTGGGTGGCTTTTAAGACATTGTTTTCTCCCAATTCTGAAGGCTAGAGGATAGAATTCAGGAAAACCAGCAGAATTGTTCTGCTAATACTAGCAGAAGAGCAGGGGAGCGTCCTTGCCCCATTCAGTTTTTGATTGGAGTTCTTTGGCTTGTAGGTGGATCTTCCTCCCTCTGTTCTTTCTTTTTATAAAAATCACCTTAGAAGGATCCACCCTACTCATATATGACATTGTTTGACTTAACTGATAACAAAAGAAAAATTCTATTTCCAAACAAGGCCACATTCACAGATCATGTTGAGGTGCCTCCAGGTCAGTTCTGTCCCAGAATGGCCCTATGCACAATAAAACCAAACACTGCCATCCTTGCCTCTAAGGAGCATTCTGACTATACTTCTTCCAAGATAGATTTGTTTGCCTTCTGCCAGTCCATGGTACTTTCATTATTCTTCGCC
Organism: Echinops telfairi; assembly: GCF_000313985.2. NCBI lineage: Eukaryota > Metazoa > Chordata > Mammalia > Afrosoricida > Tenrecidae > Echinops > Echinops telfairi. Next base: position 10,174,519 of record NW_022107407.1, on the reverse strand, counting down.
AGCACCATAGTTCAAATGCATCGTGTTTTTTTTTCAGATTCCCTTTTTCAAAGTCCAGCTTTCACATGCATATGAGACAACTGAAAATACTCTTGGGTCAGGCACACCTTAGTCCCCCAAATAGCCTCTTTGATTTTCAATACTTTAAATACGTGTGTACCTGATGTACCTAATACAATGTGGTTTGTTCTCTTGACTGCTGCTTCCATGAGCATTGCTTGTGGATTCATGCAAGATGGAATCCTTGAGAACTTCAATCTTTTCTCTGTTAATTATGGACCTATGGGTCCAGTTGTGAGGATTTAGGTCTTTATATTGAGTTGTAATCCATTGTGAGGCTGCAATCCTGATGTCAGTTGGATATTGGCTGAAAGTATAGAAATATATTTACTTGTGTTTCATTGACTATACAAAGACTTTTGACTGTGGACTATAAAAAAACTATGGATAGCTTTGAGAGGAATGGGAGTTCCAAAATGGTTAATTGCGCTCATGTAGAACCTGTACAAGGATCAAGGGGAAGTTGTATGAACAGAACAAGGGAATACTGAATGGTTTAAAGTCCGGAAAGGCATGAGTAAGGGTTGTATCCTCCCACTATACTTATTCAATCTGAATGCTGAGCAAATAATCAGAGAATTTGTATTATATGAAGAATGCGGTTTCAGGATTGGAGGAAGGCTTATTTACAACCTTGGATATTCAGATGACACAACTTCCTTGCTGAAATTCTATTATAGAGTATTTTAATGAATTTGGTATAATTTGCATTATTAACTTCTCAAAGACTCGCTTGTTCAGAATCCAGCTACTGTCTTCACTATCAGATTCATTCCTGACTGAATGTAATTACAGCTCTTTAATGAAAATGAGCAGTTATGTAATGCTTAATTTGAGTGCATCTTTGTTATTTACATTTTAACTCTTAATGCTATACTGATAAAATCAAATTTGTTCTCTATAACAATAGGTTATGGAGAGGTGTGCTTTTAATTCAGCAAAAGTTTATTATATACTATATTCTATGGTAGAGCCTAGGAATGGACAGATGAAATTAGTTATAGTCTACTTAAAAATTAAAAAAAAAAAGTTTCATTCTCTGTCCCCGCATCAACTTTTCTGGCATATAATTCACATATCATACAATTCAGTTAGTCTCTACTTTCAAAGGTCCTCAAAGCCAGTGGGCAAGACAGATACAAAACTGATAAAAGAAGGGACATTTGACTTCTAAATGACTAAACTCAGTTCCTTAAGTTAAGCTGATGTGCCATGAGACTCAATTTCTATTGTGGCCTGCAGAATAAATGTATTGCCTTATACCTCATACCTGGCTGTCTTGGGTGAGAAATTGTGAAGACTCATGAAAAGACAGGACACGTAGAGCCGCAGGAGTTCCTTATGTGGTATTATCAGGTTTTAAGCCACTGCCCTTGATGTTTATTTTAATCTGATTTTCCCCTGCCTGAGTTGCACACTGGTTGACTCACTTTGGACCTTCCTATTGATGCGGGTGATCATGCATGCATGCATGCTTACTCAATCATTCTTTTCTTTTTCTGAGTGGTTACTGACAGTAATGTTTAATAGTGTTTCCTCCTAGGTTGGTTACCAGCATCCAGCAAACTTTTTCTTTCATCAATGATATATTTGTTGATTTTCAGTTTCAAGATCAGTGCTGAGAGCATGAATGTCTAGAGGGAAAATACCTGAACTCACAGGAGAAAAAAGAGAGGACCACAAGTATTTAGTAATGCTAACAGAAGCTATCATAAACTTACTGAATGTTTACCACATGCTAGACTGGAATAAACTGTTTCATAAATTCAAATCCTTATACTAATGAAAGTGTGGTCTCTGGACCCATAGCTTCACTATCACTTGGGAACTTGGTTGAAATGAAAGTGCTCAGGCCCTACATTCAACACAGGGAATCAGAAGCTCTAGGAAGTAGATCAGCAATCTATGTTTTCCAGGTGATGATTTTGATACATGCTGCAGTTTTGGAACCTTTGATATTAGGTTATGTAGTGATCTCTGATGACATATTAGAATATCTCATAATATTTCTTTAAAGGTTTGTGTTAGTCTGGGCTGACTAGAGAAACACATTCTTTTTTTAAAAATCGTTTTATTAGGGGCTCATACAACTCTTATCACAATCCATACAAATATCAATTGTGTAAAGCACATTTGTACATTCATTGCCCTCATTATTCTCAAAACATTTGCTCTCCACTTAAGCCCCTGGCATCAGGTCCTCATATTTCCCCCCTCCCTCCTCGCTACCCTCTCCCTCTTGAACCCTTGATAATTTATAAATTATTATTTTGACATATCTTGCCCTGTCCTATGTCTCCCTTCACCCACTTTTCTGTTATTCGTCCTTCAGGGAGGAGGTCACATATAGTTCCTTTTTTTTTTTTTTTGTCCCAGACTGTGGAGCGGACTTTATTTCTGCGGCCCAAAAGCAGCAAAGATGGGCAAGTGCAAGCTGGGAGCTCTCAGTGCCGTGGCGACTCGCGTCCTGAAGAAGGCTGAGGCATTCTGAACTTGGAAAGGTCCAGGTTCAAGTCTAAGAAGGTGTACTCGTTGTAGTCATGGTGCTGGAGGTTCTTGTAGGTGGTGTTATCAAAGGGCTCAGCGGGCGCAGCAGCTGGCTCGGTCTTTTTTGGTGGACTTTGCTTCTTGGGATTCGGTGGCAGTCCTTTTTCACTCTGTCCTGACTTCGTAGCCAGAGAAATGGTGGAAGCGAATCCTCGAAACACCCCTGCTTGGAGTCTGGTGTGGTAGGGTAGCGAGCATCTGCGCGCACCCACATATAGTTCCTTGTAATCGGTTTCCCCTTTCCAACCCACTCTCCCTCTACCCTCCCAGTATCGCCACTCACATCACTGGTCCTGAAGGGATCATTCGCCCTGGATTCCCTGTGTTTCCAGTTCCTATCTATACCAGTGTACATCCTCTGGTCTAGCCAGACTTGCAAGGTAGAATTCAGATCATGATAGTGGGGAGGGAGGAACTAGAGTAAAGTTATATTTTTCATCATTGCTACATCGCACCCTGACTGGCTCGTCTCCACCCAGAGACCCCTCTGCAAAGGGATCTTCAGTGGCCTACGGCACCATCTGATTTCTTGACCACACTTTGCTATAGCACCCAGTGATCTCTTTATGAGGACAAGTATCTGATAACATTTCAAAGTCACACCTTGCTAATAAGATCTGTTAAGCGCAAAATGAAGTGCTTTTCACTATGTTGCATTTTGCCATATAGTCATGAGATAGGCAGTATTTACCAAGATTTTAAGTATGTTGGCAGTGATGGCTATGTTTTTGGACAATTTGTGTCCTATATGAGTAATTAGCCTAGGAGAGAATTATAATTAGAAGATGGAGTAAGCCCTGTGTTGTTGAAGGAGGCGTAAGTATTGCTTTGCACTTTAAGGAAACTGAGAAATTAAGTCTTATAGGGCTAAGTAGGAAGAGAGCTGACCAGTGTTAATATTCTCACAGACACAATATCACAGAGATATGGTAACATTTACTGTGTGACCTTCAGTGTAAATTCCCATCTGGAAGCAAACTGTTTCATTCCGACCCTTACATTTCTCATTTATCTCTCCGGAAACTAAATCATCCTTGGGATGGATGCCAAATTTTAATCCAGACCTGACTGGAAATGGTCAGGCTGTTTAACTAAGCAGATCACTGTTCATGAGAGGAAAGGCTGTTTCCATTGATGTTTTCAGGAAAACTCTAAGGGATGGGGTCTGTGTGTGTGTGTGTGTGGGGGGCATGGTGTTGTGAGGAAGAGAGAAAAATGAGGGAAATCCTGAAGAGGAGAATAGCTAGTGATTTCTAAACATTTATTTCATATCCCTTGTAATGTGCCTTTTATTGTATCTTTCTTTTCTTCATGTCAAACCTTTTCTTTCCATTTCATCCTTATAAACCAAAAGCTGACTCTACTTTTACATTTAAAAAAATCATTTTATTGGGGGCTCATACAATGCTTATCACAATCCACACATAGATCAATTGTGTAAAGGACATTTGTACATTTGTTGCCCTCCTCATTCTCAAAACATTTGCTCTCCACTTAAGTCCTTGGCATCAGCTCCTCATTTTCCCCCTCCCTCTCTGCTCCCCCCTCCCTTATGAACCCTTGATAATTTATAAATTATTATTATTTTATCTGATCTTACATTGTCCGATGTCTCCATTCACCCACTTTTCTGTTATCCGTCTCCCAGGGAGGAGGTTATATGTAGATCCCTATAATTGGTTCCCCCTTTCCACCTCGCCCTCCCTCCATCCTCCCAGTATCGCCACTCTCACCACTGGTCCTGAAGGGATCATACGTCCTGGATTCTCTGTGTTTCCAGTTCCTATCTGTACCAGTGTACATCCTCTGGTCTAGCCAGATTTGTAAGGTAGAACTGGGATCATGACAGTGGGGTGGGGTGGGGAAAGGAAGCATTTGGGAACTAGAGGAAAGTTGTATGTTTCATCGTTGCTGAACTGCACCCTGACTGATTCATCTCCTCCCTGAGACCCCTCTGCAAGGGGATCTCCAGTGGCCTACTAATGGGCTTTGGATCCCTTGGATCCGCACTCCCCCCATCATTCACTATGGTAAGATTTTTTGTTCTGATGATGCCTTA
>NW_022107407.1:10153822-10168493 GCF_000313985.2 Echinops telfairi | reverse complement strand
CAATACCCTCCCCTTGGGTGGGTTAGCGCCCCGTGCCCCCGCTACCCATTTCATCCTTATTTTCATCAGTTTTCCCCTTTACCCACCTCCTCCCCAGTTGTCTACTATGTGCATCCCTGTATTTGATCTGGTTCCTGCCATACTACCCGGTCCTCACACCAAGAATGTTTGTATATATGTTTTTCACTATGCCCCTTTTTCATTTTTTTTTTTTTACACTTACCTCAGCGGACTCATGTTGTACTTGTCCTTTTCTGCCTGACTTACTTCGTTTAGTATGATTTCCTCCAGCTCTTCCCATGCAGCGATGTGCTTCATACGTTCATCACTGCTTTTTAACGATGCGTAGTACTCCATTGTATGTTTATACCACAGTTTTTTAATCCAATTATCAGTTGATGGAAATTTGGGTTGCTCCGAACTCCTTGCAATTGTGAACTCTGCCGCAATGAACATTGGAGCACAGATGTCTGGCCTTGGTTTGTTTCTTGCCTCTTCTAGGTAAATGGCCAGTAGGGGGATTGCTGGGTCATTTGGTAACTCAATTTCCATCTGTTTTAGATATCGCCCGATCGATTTCCATAGTGGTCGTACATACTTCCAAGTCCACCAGCAGTGGATGAGAGTTCCTGTCTTCCCACAGCCTCTCCAACACTTGTTGCTGCCTGATTTTTTGAATTAGGCTACCTTTGAGGGTGTTGGGTGGTACCTCATTATTGTTTTAATTTGCATTTCTCTTATGGCTAAAGATCGGAAACATTTTGTCATATGTTTCTTGGCCATTCGGATTTCTGCCTCTGTGAAGCTTCTGTTCAAGTTCTTTTGTTGAGGTCGCCCTTGGTTTCTTTTAATAGTGTTCTGTAGTTTTCCCCGTATAGATCTTTTGTTCTATTAGTCAGGTATATCCCTAGATATTTCAATTTGTATTTGGCTATTGTGAAGGGCACCACTTTTTTGATCTCCTCTTCTGTGGTCTTATCCAATGTGTATAACAGTCCAATGGACTTCGCTTTGTTGATCTTGTATCCTGCCACACTACCAAACTCCTCTATTACTTCTAGTACTCCCCTTGTGGAACTTTTGGGATTTTCCATATATAAAATCCTATTATCTGGAAATAACGATAGTTTCACCTCTTCCTTCCCCAGGTGAATGCCTTTGATGTCTGTTCTTTGCCTTATGCTGTTAGCTAAAACCTCCAGAACAATATTAAATAAGAGTGGAGACAAGGGGCATCCTTGTCTGGTCCCCTTTTTCAGTGGGATGGTGTTAGTCTTTTCTCCATTTACTACCACATTGGCTGTTGGTTTTTCATATATAACTTGTATTGTCTTGAGGAACTTTCCTTCCATTCCTATCTTCTCAAGTGTCTTAAACAGGAATTGGTGTTGGATGTTGTCAAATGCTTTTTCTGCATCTATCGATATTATCATGTAGTTCTTATAGTTTTTCATGTCAATGTGACGAATAATACTGATGTTCTTTCACATGTTGAACCATCCCTTCATCCCTGGTATTAGTCCCACTTGGTCTTGTTGGATTATTTGTTTTATATACTTTCGTATTATGTTGGCTAGTATTTTGTTAAGGATTTTTGCATTGATGTTCACTAAGGATATTGGTCTGTAGTTCTCGATTCTTGTGGGATTCTTGCCCGGTGTTGGTATCAGAGTTATACTAGCTTCATAGAAGGAGTTTGGGAGTTTGCCATCTTTTTCTATGTTCTGGAAGAGTTTGTGTAGGATTGGTGTTAGTTCTTCCCTAAATACTTGATAACCTTGTCTATTTCTTCTATTGCTTTGGTCTGTTGAGATTCTTGACATCCACTGATGATTTTCCAGGGAATGATTCTTTTTCCTAGAATGTGTCCATGTCTTCCAAATTGTTGAATTCATTGGAGTACAATCCTTCATAGTACAGTGTAACTATCCTTTTGATTTCATTAGGGTCTGTTGTAATGTCCCCTCTTTCACCCCTTATTCTTGTTATTAAAATTTGTTCCCTCCTTTCTTCTGTTAGGTTTGTAAGTGGTCAGTCAATTCTGTTTATCCTTTCAAAGAACCAACTTTTAGCAGCATTAATTTTTCCCAAGTTTTCTTATTTTCCCTCTCCTGAATCTGAGCCCTGATTTTTATAATTTCTTTTCTTTTGCTATTAGTAGGATTGTTCTGCTGATTCTTCTCTAGTTGTAATTTTTGTGCCAGCATATCAATCATGAGTCACTCTTCCTTTCTCAGGTGTGCTTGTATTACTATGAAACTTCCTCTGATGACTGCCTTTGTTGTGTCCTATAAGTTTTGGTACATCGTGTGCTCATTCTCGTTGGTTTCTAGACATTTCCTAATTTCGTCTCTGATCTGCACCAGTACGCACTCCTTTTGCAGTAGAGAGCTATTCATCCTCCGATTGTTTGCTCTTGTTTTCTTTGTCTTCCTTTTGTTGATTTCCAGCCTTATGGCACAGTGGTCAGAGAGGGAGGTCTGTATGATATCAGTGTTCTTAAATTTATGTAGATTCTTATGCCCCAGCATGTGGTCTATCTTCGAATATGTGCCATATCGGCTTGAAAAGAATGTGATTTTTTTTGTATTTGGATGAAAATCTGTGTAAATAGCTATCAGGTCAAATTGTCTAATTGTTATGTTTAGATCTCTAGCCTCCTTGTTGAGTTTCTTTCCCTGTGATCTATCTTTTTCAGAGAGTGGTGTGTTGAAGTCAACCACTATGATTGTTGAGGCTGTGATTTCATTTGTAATCTTTTGGAGTGTTTGGTTGACGTATTCAGAGCATCTCTCATTTGGGGAATATATGTTTACAATGCTTAGTGATTCTTTGTCTACCATTCCCTTGAGCATTATATAGTGTCCCTCCTTATCTCTTTTTATGGTTTGCACTTTGAGGTCAATTTTATCCGAGATTAGGATTCCAACCCCTGCTTTTTTTTGAATTGCTGTTTGCTTGGTATGAATTTCTCCTGCCTTTGATTCTCAGCCTATTTTTGTCTGTATCCTTGAGATATGTCTCCTGTAGGCAACAGATTGATGGGTTGTGTTTTCTATGCCAGTCTGCTAGTCTCAGTCTTTTAATGCCTGAGTTTAGGCCATTGATATTCAGGGTGATTATCTCCATCTGCGGACTCTGTGATGTCATCTTATACCTTTTTTGTTGAGAGTTTTCCTTTCTCATTGGTGTGTTGTGCATGTGTGTGTATTGTTCTTGGCTTCTTTCCATCCTTAAGCCAATGCTATCTTGGGGTCTGTTTTCTCTTTGTTGCCCTCTGGGTGAGGTTGTTCTATGTGGCGGTCTCTTAGTTGTGCTTGGTGAGTGTTGTTCTTCTGCCCATACTGGGTCAGCAAGGATCTTTTGTAGGGCTGGGTTTCTTCTAACGTATTCTTTGAGTTTTTCCTTGTATGGGAAGATTCTTACTTCTCCATCTATATTGATCAATAATTTGGCTGGGTAGCATATTCTTGAGTTTGCGTTGTGTTCCTTCAATTTTTGGAATATGTTACTCCACTCTCTCCTCTTCTTCATAGTTTCTGCTGATAGGTCTGAGCATATTCTTGTTCGGGAACCTTTATATGTGATTGCTTGTTTTTCACTAGCTGCTCTCATGATTTTCTCCTTTTCCTCACAGTTGGATAGTTTAACTATTATGTGCCTTGCTGACTTCTTCTTGGGATTCAGTCTAGTAGGTGTTCTTTCAGCTTCCTGAATGGTTGCCTGGTTTTCATTCATTAAGCTGGGGAAATTTTCCTCCAAGAATTCTCACTATTGTTGCAGATGACTTCTTTGTTGTGTCTTCCTCTGGTGTGCCAATAATTCTGATGTTGTTCCACTTCATAGTATCAGACATAGCTCTTAGGATTTCTTCAGCTTCTCTGATCATCTTATTAGATTTTTGTTCCCATTTGTTAAAGTCTGCTTGGCTGTCCTGCAAGTCACTGATGTGGTTCTCTGATTCCTCCAGTCGATTCTTGAGGTCCATGTTTCTGCTACTGGTTTTTGTTATCTCCTCCCTAAGCTCCTGTATTTCCTTTTGGTGTATGGCCTTTATCTATTCTATCATTTCATCCTTTTTCTGTATTGTTTCCCTCATATCCTGTTTGACTCTCAACAGCATTCTGAAAATTTCTTTCTGTGGCAGCTCAATATCTTATTCTTCTATGTATGTTGTTATGTTTGGGACATCTTCTACTATTGCCTTTTGTTTCTCCTGTTTTTTCGTTGAGGTTGTTGGGGCTGATGGCTGTTTGTGTTGCGTTGTTTTAGAGGAGCCAGGTGCCATTTTCCAGGGAGTCGAAGACCACTGCCTCTCACTGGGAGACTTGTAGGAATGCTTCTTCAAACTGCCTACAGCTAATTTCACTATGGAATTAACCTACCACTTTATCTTCCTGTGGCTTCCCTATCAGGGGAGTGTCCCAGAAGGCTGGTGGGTTGCCTGCATTGGTGTTTCGGAGGTTGAGCAAAGGTTCCTGCAACAGCTTGGAATGTTGATGAGTGTTGTCGGAGCTGCCTTATGCCCCAAGGTGCACAGGCAGGAACTCCCTTGTGAGAAGTTGGGCAGAGTATCTGCTGGAGGGAAAGCAGGGCTTTCCCTAGCCTCGGGCTAGCTACACAGATTGGAGCTCACCTAGCTGGGTGTGGTGCAGGCATAAATGCCCAAGGCTGAGGGGAATGGTCTGGAGGTCATCAGTGGAGTGTGAGCAAACAGGAAAGAGACAAAGAGGAGGAAAAAAAAATTAAAAGTGAGACCAGTTCGAGTGCGGTGGGGGTGGGGGGAGAATAGGGGAGAAAGGGAAAGAAAAGCAACTATGTAGCTGAGTCCCACTCCCTGCCCATGGAACTGCAAGGGTTTAGTCCCTGCCCTGAGGCAGCGCAGCCCTCAATGACTGTGGGGGGACAGGGAGCAGAGATGTAAACAAAAGCAACAATGTAGCGGAACCCCAATCCCTGCCCATGGAACTGCGAGGGTTTAGTCCCTGCCCTGAGGCTGGGGTGGCAAGCTGTGGCTGTGCCGAGCAAAAGCCCCTGCACAGACCTTCCGGTCTGTGGGGGAATAGAGCAGAGATGTAAACAAAAGCAACAATGTACCTGAACCCCGATCCCTGCCTGTGGAGCTGCAAGGGTCCAGTCCCTGCCCTGAAGCCGGCAGGGGCAAACTGTGGCTGTGTTGAGACCAAATCCTCCTAATGGCCCCTGCTTTGGCAGAGACAGTGGTGGGGCCAAGGTCAAGCCCCAGCTGGCTTCCACTGAGGTAAGCCAAAAGTCCCCAGCCCCTCAAAACCCCCTGGGTCTGTGCCTACTTATCTTTATGATGCTCCTCCTGCATTCCAGTTGTGTTAACATTCCCTCTAAGCAACTCTCTTGGGCTGAATTCTGCAGAGTCCCTCTGTTATGTGTCACTCCGTCGCCATCTTCCCGAAAGTCGTTATTATTATTTTATATCTTCCACTGTCTGTTGTTTCCCTTCACCCACATTCCTGTTATTCGTCCCCTTTGGGGCAGGGGCTATATATCCAACTTTGTGATGGTCTTCCCCCTTTCCCCTCCCAAACCATTGCCCCACCCTCATGATATCACTACTCCCACTACTGTTCCTGAGAGGTTTATCTGTCCTGAATTCCATGTGTCAAGAGCTCTTATCAGTACCAATGTGTGCTCTCCAGTCTAGCCAGATTTGTAGGGTAGAACTGGCTGATGGTATTGTGGGAGAGGAAGCATCCAGGAATTAGAGAAATGAGGTGTGTTTCGTTGGTGCTATACTGCATCTTGGTTGAAACATCTTTTCTTTATAACCCTTCTGTGGGGGAAATATAAAATTGCCTACAGATGGGCTTAGGGTCTTCACTCCAAACCCCCTTGTTCACACTGATATAGTTGTTTGTTTTGGATTTTTTAATACCTGATACCTGATCTTGTTGACACCTCATGATCACACAGGCTGGTGGGCTTATTTGCTCCCCTGGTGGATGGCTGCTTGTTTAACATCAAGTCTTTAAGACCCCAGATGAAATATCTTTCGATAGCCAGGCACCATCTGCTCTCTTTACCATATTTGCTTATGCACCCATTTTGTCTTCAGCAATCATGTCAGAAAGGTGAGTATCAATGAGTGCCAGGTTATTAGAACAGTGTTCTTGTGGTAAGGGAGGCCTTGAGTAGAGGTCCAAGGTCCATCTGATATCTTAATACTTTCATTATGAATTATATATTTATATATGATTTAGTATTAGTATATTTACATACATGCATGCCTATAGCTATACTTCTATAAATAGCCTTTGCCTCCTACTTCTTTCCTCTATTTCCTTTCACATTCCTCCTATCCCACTATCATGCTCACCCTATATTTGGCTCTCAGTAATTCCTCTTGGATGCAATGCACTTCCAGGCATTATACACCCTCCTTGCCATCAATGTTAGATCTCTTGTTGTTCTCTTATCCATGAGTTTGTTGGCTCCCTACTCACACTCCCCACCCCTCCTTTCCCATGTCTCTCTGGAATTGCCTTTCCCGTTGTTTTCTCCTTGGATTTGTTCATCCTGCCTACCTTATAAAAATAGACATAGGGCAAAAGGAAAACCAAACCCAAACAAAACAAGAAAAACCCAACAACCAATAGATAGTTCCAGGTTTGTCTGCTGACCTTTATGTTTGTTTTCCAATGAAGTCTGATGAGGTGCCATGCCCTATCCCCCAAATCAGAAGTCTATTTTCAGGATGTCTTGGCAACTTGGTTACTTTTCTCCTCCTGCTGCCCTGTTGCACTCCCTTTGAATTTCACCCAGCTGTGCATGGGGTGACAGCACACTTTCAGCACAGTGTCTCCAGTGCTGTCCCTATAGCACTATGGATCAGTAAGGAAACATCCTTGCTCATGGTGGGGTTGGCCCTATGGTCTTCTCTGTGCATTGGCTGCTCTGATCAGGGATGTCATTCCTGGGGCTTGGTGGGCCATGATGTGGTCCACTCTAGCTCTCTCTCTCTCTCTCTCTCTCTCTCTCCCTCTCAGTTTGCTCCCATGTGGTCTGTACAGACCCACCTCTCTACCCAGGGGATCTGCCAGCAGCTTGGTCTGAATAGATACTCTGCAGAGAGGTTTGGGCATCCCACTGTCCTCCAGAGCCTTCTCCAAATTGGGTGTTCATAATTTTTGCTCTGATACATTTCACGATACTTGAATTTTGTAATGGTCATCTTTGGATCACACAAACTGGTATGGTTCTTCTGTGTGGACTTAGTGGTTCCTTGCTTGAAACAGTTTATTTATTTTTATAAATAATTTTATTGGGGACTCTTACAACTCTTATAACAATCCATACATGAATTGCATCAAGCACATTTATACGTATGTTACCATCATCATGCTTGAAATAGTTTTAAGAAAATTGAAAACTGTATTGATGAGAAAAATACCGGAGAGTTTAACTAAGGAAAAAAATTTCCCCCATAATGAAAATACACCTGCTCATACTTTGGAGGATAGCAAGGGCTGCCCTATAAGAATTTCATTAAGAACCTTTACCCCATCCACCCTAAATCCTGGTCTTGCCCCTCCAAAGTTTTTTTAGTTCTTAATACTAACAGAATATTTAAAAGGAACACGGTTTGAGTCCTCGAAGGACACGGAAATTGCTGTTTTGATGTGTAAATCAAAGATACAGAACTCTTCCCAGGAAGGTTACTGAAATTCAAGCTCACTGCTATAGAATCAATTCCAACTCATAGAGACCCATAGGATGGGGTTGAATGTGCCCTGTAGGTTTCCAAGACTGTTAACTTTTTGTCCCAATGATGGGAAATAAAATTAAAAGTAGCAATTGTAGAAAATCCAAATTATGGAGATATTACACTCCCGTAGCAATAAATGCTGAACTAATATATCACATGAGACTGAGGAAGGAATTAAGAAGAGGAATTCTGAGGGCTCTGTCAACAATAAGATCCCAACTCCTACACCAATTCAGTGCTCTGTGCCTAAAGCAGAGAGGCATGCAAGAAGCAGGAGGGGCACAACAGGGGTGGGTGTATTTGGCCCTGGGGAGAGCTCAAGTGACAGAGCCAGGTAAAGAAGGGACACAGTGCGCCGTGAGTGCAGAGGAAGGGAAAATCAGAACATCCTCACCGCCATCCTGGTTGAGGCACTGTATGTCCCTTGAGCTGCCATCCTGGCCTCCATTTCCACTTTAGCCTGTGAGTCAGAGCAGGCCATTTGCACTGAGGGCATGAGGCAGCCATGGCAGCAGCCTGGCTGTGGGAGCCCTCAGGCTGCCCATTCAACACTAGCAGGAGAGGCGTCTCCACAAGAACATTAGGAAAGGAGTCATCCTTTCCCTTGTGCTGAATTTGGTGAAATTGAAGGTTGGGCTCAGGATGGCCACAATGTCCCCAATGAGCATGCCCTAGCACTGTACTACGTTATACACCATTACTGCATAGCAAAGTCCATCTGAATCTACCCGGCCACATGCAAAGCCACTGTAGTGAAGTTAAACACCGCCTTTCCCTGAACCAAACCAGGCTGCGGTGCATTCAGCATATGCTCATCCTGATTGAGCTCCAGGCTCATCTTCTGCCCAGAGGCTGACTGATGCGCCCATCATCACCAGAAGGGCCTAGATGTGCTGGTCGCAAGCTTCCCAGAGTGCTTGGCAACTTTTTGGTCTTTCCCTTTCCCTTGCTCTCAAGGAGGCCGGCTAGTGGATCCAGGAATGCCAGGAGCTGTTGTTTTCGTTGCCGGAACTCTGGCCAGGCAGGCGCCTCCAGGGCCTCCCTGTAGCTCTCCTCATATTTATATAACTTTGCCCTGTTCAGATGAAAGTCATCCAATTGACCTTCTCTGCTTGGGCATAGGCACTGAGGTCTTGTTGATCCGTATTGAGGTCAAGAGAAAGATGTGCATTCCCCAGGATATACCAAGAACGGCCATCATGGATATGCATCTGCATAGCCAACTTGCCCTGGAGGTCACAGTCCATGAGATAGAGTGAGGATTCAGCTCCAGGGTCAGTCCAGGGCTGTTGAAGCACCACTGACAGAATTTGCAGGGACATTTTGTTCTTGCCATGGGTGAGGGCTCCTGAGAAGCTGGTGTGGGCAGCTTCAACCTCCTCTTTCTTCCACAATACGTCACTCACCTGGTTCCAGGCTTCCACCAGCTCAGGCTCCAGCTTTAAGCCTTTGACAGAAGCTCCTCAGTTTTATGGCTGTATTCCAGAGTCACATTCAGTGCCTTCCTGGTTCGCATCAGAATATGGGCCTTTCCTTGAACAGACCCCATTATTTCCTTCATCTGCCACAGGGTCTTCCCTGTGTCCTCTCGCACATCCTGTTGCTTTCTTCCGAGCATCCTCAACACCACGAGTCTCGAAATGAATAGAGCTAATCCACCAGTCCTAAAATTTCTGCAATATTTGCTTCACTTCTTCCTCTTCATGAACTCATTCTCAGCCACCAATTATTACTCTTGAAGGGAGTAGAAAGCCTCATTCTCCCACGGAGTAGCCGGTGGCTTTGCTGTTAGCAGCCCAGCATGCAATCCATCAACTATACCACCTGGGCTCTGCCTCTGCCTGCACAAGCGTATAAACTAGCTCATTCAGGTATGAGGGGACTTCAAATGTCTATGGGGAAATTCCATCATCTTTTAGTCTCATTGGTTCATGAACTTTTTGAGGCCCCCTCATATTTTTGTGCAATAAAGAGTTTTATGATTTTGTAGCAATACTTTTGACTCACCTATTTAGTGAAGCATGAATGGAGTAAATATTGGGTCTTACCATGGCTTGAGTCTAAACAAGCAGTAGTTATGCAGTTATTATTTTTGAAATAAAGCCCCATCTCTTACTGCCATCAAGTCAATGTAGACTCATATTGACCGTATAGGACAGGGTAGAACTGACCCTGTGAGATTCCAAGGCTGCAACTCGTTTTGAGTGTAGAAAGCCCCATCTTTCTCCTGAATAGTGGCTGGTGGTTTTGAACTGCTGATCTTTCGGTTAGATGCCCAATTCATAGACACTAAGCCACCAGGGCTCCTATAAAGCCCCAGAGGGACAAAGATAAGGTGTGTGTGTGTTCATATTTTAATGTGTTAGCCATATTTATTTGTCTGGTTTGAGATCTAGTGTTTGTGGTCACTCTTTATACTTTTCTGAATTTTCACAATTCTCTTATTTTTTTCAAACGAAGGAAAAAGAATAGAGGTGAAATTAATAGGAAGCACTTAGCTGGTTGGGTTAAAGTGTTAAAGGGTTACTTAGGAAGTGTCCCACATATCTTCCAGAGGAGAACGCTAACATTGCAAATGTTTTCCAGCTTTCCCACACTTTATTATAGACCAGCAAGACAGTTGATGTATTTCAAACAGGAAGCTCTTTGCTGATAACAGTGCAGCTGTCCAGGCTGATTTGCTGGGCTGTCTGATGGCCCACTGCAGCAGCTTTCTCTCCGAGTGGTGGACTGCAGGTCAGTTTCTGTAAATAGCAGCCATGAGACTCCTGAGAGCAGTGTCCTCACAGGCCTGCGACAGTCGGGACGCCCCCTCTGCCTCCTGTGCCGCCTTCAGGTAGGAAACAATGTCCAGCTGATTTCAGCCCAGAGACCAGAACTGCTTGTTTAAACAGTGGGAAGATGTTGAGAAAAGAGGCAAGATTTCCACTAGGACTATAGGAAGGAATTAAGTTAAATGGGGAAAGAGAGATTTGTTCTTGGAATCAGGACAAGAATTAACCTATCAAATAAATTCCTCATTAGAATTCCAAAACTTTGATGAATTCAAGGTAGTGAGTAGAACATTCCTGGAATCTATTGATGAGGTACATTTGAGTTTATTAGAGCTCTTTGATGATTAAATCAAGCTCTCTTGGTTTACATAAGCTTTAAAGAACCTGAGATCCAGAGAGGCAATACATCTTTTTGCATCCTGATTCTAAGCAGCAGGGTCAGAGTGGCTGCAGAACCCAATTGATTATTTCCAAGTGCAGGGTTTCAAGTTTGGCCGAACTGTCTGAAGGTTTGGCAACATGGAAGAAAGTCACTAACTTTTAATTCAGTGGCTAGTAGGTTTGTTTTGGATTCAGTAATGGAAATGTCAGGCGAAGGGAAAATGAGAGCTGGTTAGACAGGGTAGGAGTCACCTCCAACAATTGCATTAACTAAAGCCTGCAAGGGATAGCCGCGCCTGTCTCCAATGCTCGCATGTAGGAACGAGCTGTCTTGTGAGAGCTGAGGTGATAGACTTCTAGATTTAAAAGATACAGTTTTACATGATAAAGTTCAGGGCTGTGGCTATTCAATTTAATGCTGATACCAGGCAAAGCAGGCCCCCAATCTTTCACAGTTGTTAGATTTTTATTATTTGGAAATCTTTACAATTACAAAAATCCTATATGCTAATGGCTTGTTTAAAACTAGGGATAGACAACAGGAAAAAAGGCTGTTTCTTATTTTGTGGTCTTGGACACGAGAAGAAGACTTGTGCTATTGGGGTGGAAATCTGTTTCACCAGCAAAGGCACAATAGGAAATGAAGTAGTAAAAGATTAAAAAAAAAAAAAAGGCAATAAAGCAGTGGGTGCTTCTTTGTGGAGGGCAGTGGGCAGGGGTGAGGGAGTTGTTACTTTTTCTGTAAAACGGGCTCCTTCATGCTGCCGTGGATGTGTTTCCTGGTAACATATTTGTAGTTTCTGTGAAATGCTCTATCCTGCTATATATATTTAATGAAAATGCAGAATTTTATACATGGCAACTAAGGCATATTGTTCCGATCTCCTTGTCTATTTTGTTCTTATAAAGTATTTCATTAGAGAATTCCAAACTTAATCCCTTTTCCCCCTTTTGTAAAATGGGCCCCTTTGAGTGCAGTGGGGGCCTAAGCCTTTTGGAGATAAGAATGTTGTTCTTGAAGAGATTCTGCAGGTAGCTTTGGCTTCTTGGTTTATAACATGAAATTCCTCTTCTAAGAAAGCACTCAGAAAGCAAGAAATCTGGGGAGAAGGGCTCCTTTGTGACTGTTAAGGAGCCCTGATGGTGCAGTAGGCTAGGCGCTGGACTGGTAACTACAAAACTGGTGGTTCAAAATCGCCAGCCACTCCACAGGAAAAAGATGAGGCTCTCAGCTTTTATAAATATTGGTAGTCTCAGAAGTTACAAGGAAGAGTACCACTCTGTCTCCTGGACTTCCTATAAGTCAAAGTAAAAATCAACTCAATGGCTGTGGGTTTGACTTTGGTTTTTAGTTAGGGTGTGTGGGTGCCCCTTCCCTCAGCCTCTATTCCCTGATTTCTGCTCTGATGACCTGCTGAGTTTCGACTAAGAGACAGAGCTCCTCAAGGGCAGAGACTGTGTCCTTTTCTTGTCCTATTAACTAGTGGATATTTAAATGAGTGAATAGGTGAGTAGATAAATATGAGGAAGTGAATGGTGGATGAATGAATGAGTTAATGAAGAATACTGAGTTTAATCTGTTTGGGTTACTTACCAACTCTCACTGGTTACCTCTTTTCTTGCAAGTTGCAACTAGTCTTTTATGGAATCACTCTGGAAACTTCCAGAGAGTGAGAACAATAAAAAGCATTCTGAGCCACATATTTTTCTCTTGACAGAAAATTTGTGGCTAAAAAGGAAATGTCTTTGTGAGTTATTGACATCTGAGACATTTGAAAAATATAAACCTAGCTTACCAAGAAGTGAGTATACCCATAGGCCTAACCATAAGAGTAGGTGAAATTAGTTTTTATAATCATTTTTAATGACTGCATAATGAAAGTATCCCAAAATATTTACTACTAAACAGTGGCTAATTACATTATAGTTGAGAACACTATGGAGTAATCAAATTAAAAAACCCCACTAACTGTCTTTGAATCGGTGCTAACTCATAGAGACCCTATAGGACAAGGTGGACTTTGAGAGTTTCCCAGACTAACTCTGATGGAATAAAAAGGTCTGGCTATATACTTTGCAGTGCTCCTTGTTAAAAAAATTATAAGGAACTGATGCAAGGTGTTACAGGGAATGTCAGGGAGAGGGGTTGGCAATAGGGAGGGGAAGGGGGGTTGGGTGTAAATAATGAAGGAGGGAGAGGGAACGAGCACTGCTACTGATGGTGATTGCAGCTTACTCTGGGGGTGAATCAACCATGAGGGGGAATGCTCTAGGAGGAACGTGGCAGTGATTGTACAATTTCCGCTTGAGATGATGGAACAATTGAGCTATTCAGTTGTATGATATGTAAGTTATGTTCCAATAAAATTGTAAAAAAAAAGAGGGGGTTATTGGATTTCAAGTTGGTGACAGAAGAGCAACAAACCAAGTTTAAGGGCCTTCTAAATGCAGACCTGGTAACTTGAGAAGTGGGCTAAGGAAGCACTGTATGGACATTAAACAGTATGGGAATATAGGCAAACGATAGCAGAATAGTATCAAATAGTATCTCTATTGCATGGTGAACTTCACTCACTCACTCATCTACTCAGCTTTGTTTCTGCTAAGTGCTAGGCGTGTGAGCTCTTCAGAACTCCTTACAAGTTACGTAGTTCAACTTGCTTCAAATAGGAATAATTCCCACATGGACCCAATTTTTAAGGGACTGGGGAAAGGAGTAAAGTTAAATTGATAACGATTCTTGACTGTGAGTGAAATTATGCTTCTCCTTTTGATTGTTTCCCTGCTGTTTGCCACTTGATGTGAACACAAGGGAAGATGTTGCACGGTGGGCTCCAGCACCAGTGTGAAAAGCTGCACTTGGTTGGAAAGACCAGCTGTGAGATTTGAGACACGTTGTTCAGTCTCTCTGTGTTTCACTTCTCTATCTTTAAAATGAGGAGTCCTAAAAACTTCACAAGGTTGTTTTGAACACCAAATAAGATATATGTGTTCACATTTGATGTATAATAAACATTGGCGTTTTTTCTATCAGAAAGAGATACACTTCTGTAGACATAAATATATAAATAAATAACTGAATACCTAGCGATTTAAGGAGCATCTAGATGGTCCCAAGATGCACAGAAAGCTTTGATGTACAGAAAGCAGAAAATTAAACAATTAAGAAGTGAAGCATGAGAAGACCCAGATTTCAATCCCATCACAACTAATTACTAGCTGTGTAACAATAGGCATATTATTTAATTTCTTTAATCTTTGACTGCTTAATCTGTAAGTGCTAACAACAGTCTCAATCAGTGTGGAGTAATATATGGGAGTTGCTCTTTTTAAAAAAAATAATTTTATTAGGGACTCGTATAACTCTTATCACAATCCACACATCCATCCATTGTGTCAAGCACATTTGTACATTTGTTGCCATCATCATTCTCAAAACATTTGCTTTCTGCTTAAGCCCTTGGTATCAGCAGCTCATTTTCCCCCCTCCCTCCCCACACACCCCTCCCTTATGAACCCTTGATAATTCACAAATTATTATTATTTTGTCATATTTATACTGTCCGACATCTCCCTTCACCCACTTTTCTGTTGCCTGTCCCCTAGGGAGGAGGTTATATGTAGATCCTTGTAATTGGTTCCCCCTTTCCACCCCACCCTTCCTCCACCCTCCCAGTATTGCCACTGTCAGCACTGGTCCTGATGGGATCATCTGCCCTGGATTCCCTGTGTATCCAATTCCTATCTGTACCATTGTACATCCTCTGGTCTAGTCAGA
>NW_022107407.1:10150480-10151723 GCF_000313985.2 Echinops telfairi | reverse complement strand
CTCCCCCCTCCCTCATGAGCCCTTGATAGTTTATAAATGGGTATTTTGTCATATCTTGCCCTGTCCGACGTCTCCCTTTACCCACTTTTCGGTTGTCTGTCCCCCAGGGAGGAGGTCACACACAGTTCCATGTAATTGGTTCCCTCTTTCCTACACTGGCTTCTAGGTTTTTCATTTGTCTAATATCTTATTCTTAACTGTGAGCTTCTGTGCTATAATTCAGGGCTAACTGGTTTTATGTAATTATATCAATAACTCTTTTAGTGAGCACTTGCCATGTGTCAGGTACTGTGCAAAGAGCTCAATGTACATTATTATATTTATTCTTCAAAATATCCCTAGAACACTCTATCTTCATTTTAAGATGAAGAAACAGGGTTATAAAGTTATGTAATTTGGTTAAGGTGCTGGTGAGTGGTAGAGCCAGTCATCATTTTCTCTTAAATACTATGGAATACAGATATTAAAGTTTCATGTGCTTCATTATTGACTTCCTCAACAGCACATGGAGGCAAGAATTGACATGCTTCCCACATAACTAAGATGAGCTCAGTAAGATGACCTGCATCCTTCTATCCCTTCTAAGTTCTATCCCTGTCTCAAAACACAATAGTGACTGATGCTCTCTACATCAATATAACTAGAAAATGAATAAAGTATAGTCACATGCAACATTATGGATAAACCCTCTAGCATAAGGTTGAGTAAACAAGGTAGGTTACAGACTACACACAATATATTTCAGTAATCTTAAAACAACCATAACAACAACGACAAGCATCAAGAAAATGACAGATTCGTAATCTATGATAATAGTTCCTCTGTAGAGGACCACCTGACTGGCACCACTAAGAGACATGACGCCCCTCTCTGACCCATAGCCCTGCAGGGGACAACATCAGAGACACAGTGTGGGAATTTCACCCGATCTGATCCTGCCACACAGAGGCAAAACACTTAGGGAGTGCAACAGAACAGCAAGGGAATGGAGCAGCGATGTCCCCAGGGAATGCTGAAGGTGGACTTTGGGGCCAGAGTGTGATGCTCCAACAGACTGGACTGGAAAACACTCCTAAAGGCCAACTAACAGGCCTTGAACTAACTACAAGCTTTTCTTTCTTGTTATGTTTTGTTTTGTCTTTTTGTCATTGGTTTGTTGTTGTTGTTTTGTTGTATATTGTTGCTTGGTTTTGCTCTGTCTTGTTTTTGTGCATGTTATTATCTCTGCAGGTCTGTCTAAATA
>NW_022107407.1:10144940-10147579 GCF_000313985.2 Echinops telfairi | reverse complement strand
TTGATTCTCCTCCTGTCCCACTATCATGCTCAGTCCCCACCAGGATTTCAGCACTTCCTCTTTGTTACATTCCCTTGATCCTGCCCTACCAGGTCTCCCACACCCACCTCCCCACCAATTCCCACAAACTTTTTGAAGCCCTCTTGTTTATACTTTTGTATATACTAAAGGTTAATAAAGAACTTCAGGAGAATTCAAAATAACACTTCGCAAAATATTCATTGTTAAGACTGGCTGATGACTACATTAGTTACACTAGTGTGTAATAGAAAATTTCCATCATAAAGTTTAACATAAAATCTCTCACTAGAAAAATACTGTGCATGATGTCATCGAGATGGCTCTAAGTGCAGGAGGATAGTGGTGGACAAGACAGGTAGCACCTCTGTGCTAGGGCTGTGTGTTCAACTCTGTTCTTTCTCAGTCAGCACCCATGCTCACTCCTCATGGGTCTTTTTGAGTGGGGACTTCAGGGCCCCATTGCACCACTTCTCCCTTCCTCAGCAACAACTGTTTTTGTAGCTCCGATTCTCTCCCTTCTCTCCCCCACCTTGTAATTGTGATTGAGAATTTACTTTGATAGACTTTTATTTAGTTTTAAATTTCTTTGTCCCCTGAAAAGTGAAAACCCAGTACATGTTGCTCTTTGTTCCCCAACTTAATATTTTTCCTGCTTACTTCCCTCTAAGCCCTTACCCATTTTTTTGGCCCTTATCCACTTTTATGAAGTGATCTGTATTTTTGATTCGTCACTGCTTTTGAATAGTTGAGTAAAAAGTTGGGGAGTGGGTATTGTTAATTAACTTCTCGCTCCCCATGAGTTTTTCCATTTTCCACTACTCTCCCTGCTTCGTGCAGAGAGAAAAACCTCATCATATTATCAAAAGCACCCAGGTAGAAAGAATGAATAACAAGAGCACAGTCTTTGAACAGGAAAATCCTCAGTGAACACACTCAGTATTTAAATCAGGAGACTCCAACACTGATACTTTGAGTATAGTGTACTTTTGGCTCACCCCATTTTCTTTGTATTAGTTTGAGCTTTAAAACATGTTAATGCCACCCCCCCACCCTCTGCCCAGCCATTTAAGGACATAAGGAAGGAATAATGGCTTTGTATTTAACATTTTTTAGTTTTCATTTCATAAAGTTATGGTAAGTTAAGTTTTTACGAAGGAGCCATGGTGATGCAATGATTAAGTGATTGGTTGCTAACTTACAGGTTTGTGGTTCAAACCCACCAGAGGCTGCATGGGAGAAAAGGCCTGAAGATCTGTTCCCGTAAGGACTTCAGCCCTGGAGCCCTCTAGGACAACTCCACTCTGTCCTGCTTGAGTTGACATTGACTCCACGGCACACAACAGCAATAGTCTAGATGTCTTCAAGCTCACATTCCCCACTAAGTGAAACTCTAAACTTTCAGGTTAGATAGTTTGCGTTGCTCAATCTCTTTTCCCTTTTTCTTTTGCTGTTTCTTCATTAGCCATTTCCTTAAATGTATGTGAACATTTAATATTTAATGGTCACAACTAATAATACTAAACATCAATCTCTACATAATTGCTCTTTGATTACCTCTGGTGGGGTGTACGTTTCAGGATTACAGGCTGTCAGTTAAGTATTGGACTGCTAATCACAAGATTAACAGTTGAAACCCACCAGATGCTCCATAGGAGGAAGAAGAGGCTCTCTGTTCCCCTAAAGACCTAAAGCTTCAGAAACTCAACACAGGGTCACTATTAGTCAGAATCTATTCGGTGACAGTGAACTGGCATTTTGGGGTTGTTTAGAGTAGTTTGTTACAGAAGTGCAAAGACTAGGTTTGTTTATTATCACAAGATGTCATGTTTTGAAATATCTGATGCTAAGGAATGCCCATGACAGATTTCCTTGTATGGTTTGACAGTTTTGGAAATTTCGATGCGAGTTCTTGGAAATGAGTACAACAGGCATTTCAGGTCCCAGGATGTGTGTTAGTCACAAAGTCGGAAGGTCAGGTTTTCTCTCCAGCAAGGCTTGCTAAGAAGGAGGTCATAAGATTACAAAGTTTGATGGAATCCTATTTGATAGGATATTAAGTGCCATCTATTTTAACCTCTCCTCCCTCCTGCCACACCATCTTTTGTGCAGGGCAAGTGAGCAGTGAATGACCCAGAAAATCTATTGATTCAGGAATTTCCCTGCCTCAGACAACCTTTCTCCAGTAGCTAACATGACGTTCCTGTCCACTGTGAGAGAAGTTTCTAGTCTCAAGTTTAGGGGGAGAAAATGTAGTGGCTCCTTAATGTTCAAATCTTGTCTCCACACACCAAACCATTGCTAAGTAGTATGTTTAGACCTAAATACTCACTCATCAATTCCACTTCAGTGTCCTTGATGCATTTCTGATTCAAAATGTCTAAAATCAACTCTTTTTTCCAATCATTTTATTGGGGCTCGTACAATTCTTATCACAATCCATACATACATCTATTGTGTCAAGCACATATGTACATTTCTTGCCATCATCATTCTCAAAATATTTGCCTTCTACTTGAGCCCTTAATATTGGTTGCTCATTTCCCCCCTCTCTTCCCACTCCCCCCTCCCTCATGAACCCTTCATAATTCATAAATTATTATTATTTCGTCATATGTTAC
>NW_022107407.1:10132327-10144166 GCF_000313985.2 Echinops telfairi | reverse complement strand
GGGCTTTGATGCTTCTCAGCTAGATGGCCGCTTGTTTATCTTCAAGCCTTTAAGACCCCAGACACTATATCTTTTGATAGCCGGGCACCATTAGCATTCTTCACCACATTTGCTTATGCACATGTTTGTCTTCAGTGATAAAATCAACTCTTGAAACTGCCTGAAAATCTCTTCCTCACCTCCCTCTTTTTTCCTCAATAATTAGCTACACCATTTTCCTTGTTCCTTATGCAAAAAATGTGCAATCATCTTTGATTCTTCTCTTATTTTTTTACATATAATTAATTAGCACAGCCTTTCAGTTTCCAAACCTGAGTACTTTTCATTTCTCTTCATCTCTACCCAGCAGTCCAAGCCATTTTCATCTCATCACTGCAGTCCACATCACCAGTGGACTCGCTTACTCATTGAGTCAGCATCGATGTGCTGGCTTTTATTTATTTATTTATTTATTTATTTATTTATTTGTTTTCATCACCTTCTGTTTGGTTTCATGGAATCTATTTTTACTCCTCTATGGAATAGTTTTGTAAGAAAAGTCAGAGGAACTTTTATAATGTCACTTCCCTGATCAGAATCAGTGGAAAAAATTAGGAAAAAACCAAAAGAACCCCCAAAGTTGTTACCATGACCTGTAAGGAAGGTCGCGTGTGCAGTGGCCCTCAGCTTCCCTTCAGTACTTTGCTTCCTCAGTTCCTACTACATTAGTCTACTTGTTATCTTCAAATTCTCCAAGCATCCTCCAGCTTCAGGGCTTTGAGCTTAATGTTTCCTCTTCCTAAACAAATGCTCATCCTGGAGCTCTGGTGTCAAAGCAGTTTAAAGTTGGGCTGCTAACCACAAGGTCAGCAGATTGAATCACTAGCTTCTCTGTGGGGAGAAAGATGAGACTTTATGTTCCTGTAAAAATTTAGAGCCATGGAAAACCACTGAGACAGTTCTAGTCTAGCCGACAAGATAGCTATGAGCTAGATTAATTTGATGATAGTGAGTTTGCATTTTGTAATTCTCATCCTATGGCTTGCATATTCATCTATCTCAATAATGAGGAAGCAAAAACAGCAGCACCCTTCACTTGAGATCATTACAGCTTTTACTATCAGTTGCCATTATCTATTTTTGATTGCTTGGCTATTAATGAGCTCAGGTATTTTGTTTTGTTCATTGCTGTTTCTCTTGTGCCTGGAGTAGTGCCTGATATATAGTACCAGTTACCATGAGTTGATTCCATGTGTGTCAAAGTAGAGCTTTTTTGAAAGTAGATTGCCAGGCCTTTATTCTGAGGTGCTTCTGGGTGGACTCAAATCTTTACCTATTTTAGTTTGCAGCTAAGTGTATTAACCACTTGAATCACCCAAAGACTGGTGTACAGTAAAACCCATACAAACACACACAAGTTATTTAGCCATCAAGTTGATTTAGGCTCATGGTAAACCCATGTGTTTCAGGGAGAACTGTTCCCTAGGGTTTTTAAGGCTGTGAGCTTTTGGAATGACATCATCAGGCCTTTTTCTCAAGGTGCCTCTAGGTGGGTTTGAACTGCCAACTTTTCAATTGGTAGTCTCACACTTAACTGTTTATGCCACACAGGACTCTCTAGGCATATAGTTGTTGCTGGTAGGTGCTGTCGAGTCATTTTTAACTCCCAGTGATGCTGTATGACATGCAGCCCCGCCCCGTTTGGCTTCCTTGGCTATGTACTTTATGGAGGAAGATTGCTAGATATTTGTCCTATGGAGTCCCTCGGTGAGTTCAAACTGCCAAACTTTTATTAAGCAGCCAAACACACAAACCTTTTATATATAAGGGCTTATGGTAAACCCAGAACAAATTCACTGGCTTCTTGTTGATTCTGACTCATAGGGACCCAATAGGACCCAAGAGTAGAACTTCTCCATAGATTTTTCTGGAAATCTTCACAGAAACAGACTGTCACACCCGTGTCCCACAGAGAGGCTGGTAGGTTTGAAATACCAACCTTTGAATTAACAGCTGAGTACTTTAGCCTTGCACCACCAGGGTTCTGGGAATTTGGTGGGCAGCTGTAAACATTGCTGAATGAACCGATAAGTGAAATGGCTCTATGTAGATGTTAATGCATTTAAGGGGCCAGGACACCTTGCAAAGAGCATATTCTTTTTACTGCTGAGTGGCAGGGTTAAGCCCTAACCCTTGACCTTTCATTGTTGTGCTTCAGAATTGTCAGTTCTCTTTTCTCTTCTTTTTCTTGGCTCCTCTGTACCTTGTTGAGCTCTATTTCTTCAAGTCTTGTGTCTCGCTGCCCTTTTGTTTCCAATGTTTCAGTGAAATCACAAGAAAACACAGTAGGCCACAAACAACAGGCCCTTCTTGGAAAAGTCTTGAGACTGATGAAATTTTTGGGTTCAATTTTAGGACTCTCTCAGATTTGGCTTCAATGGATCGACAAGAATTGCCTCCCAGAAATTCCCTCCCTCCACTTTCCTGGGTAGGAAGGGATTCCTCTTTTGTCCTTTACTCCCTTCAGGATGGCTGCTCTGCCTGTCTTGCAAGAGGCATCTTCTGCTCTTAGTGTCCTTTGCCTTGGTGGTCCTCCATGTGGGGTGATAGAGTAACACAGGCCTCACTAAGAACCAGGAGTGACCCACTTCAGGCATTTCCATGCAGTCATCTCATCGTGGATTCCTTGTCTCTGAATCAAATGGCTACATACAAAGCTCATCCTTTTTTATGGTGATTTGGGTCGGGGGGTTAATATCAGATAATCATTTTCATATTCTACATCTTTAGCAACTTATCACCCCTCCCATTAGCTTGCCCGCACAGCTGCCCGCCACCACATCGTTCCCCCCTTCCCCATCTCTCTTTTTTTGTATATTATCTTCCCTTTCACAAAGTTGATGCCTGTCCACCCTCTACCCTCTAACTTTCCCTTCCCTCCCTTTTCACCTCTAGTAATCATCAGTATGATTTTTAAAACAGTGGCCTTATATAATATTTGCTCTTTTGTGTTTGACTAGCTTCACTCAGCATGATGTGGTCCAAATCCATCCATGTCATGAGCTGTTTTACCATTATTCTTTAGCAACGCATAGTTTTCCATTGTTCTTACATATGGAAGTTTATTTATCTGTTCTTCCACCGATGGGCATTTTGGTTGTTTCCATCTTTTTTGCTATTGGAAGCTCGTATTACGTGCCTTGGTCACTGAGTGATGCCGATAGTTTGTACTGTTCCTTAATCTCAAGGTTGGCAATGCTAACCCCCCTAGGAAGGCTGCATAAGAAAGGCCTGGAGGCAGGGTCCCTATAGATTACAGCCACGAAATCTGCGGAGCAGCTTCATTTTTAAAATATGGCATTGCCATCAGTTGAAATTGATTTGAAAACAGTTTTAATTTTTGTGTTATTTTTTTAATGACAAAAAGGACTTTATTATATTAACAAGTGGCTCAGTGGATTCTTTTAAAAAATCATTTTATTGGGGGCTTGTACAACTCTTATCACAATCCTTTTTGACATCCATTGTGTCAAGCACAATTGTACATTTGTTGCCATCATCATTCTCAAAACATTTGCTTTCTACTTGAGCCCTTTGTATCAGCTCCTCATTTTCCCCCTCTCCCCATTCCCCCTCCCTCATGAACTCTTGATAATTTATAAATTATTATTATTTTATCATGTCTTACAATGCCCAACGTCTGCCTTCACCCACTTTTCTGTTGTCCATCCCCCAGGGAGGAGGTTATATGTAGATCCTTGTAATCAGTTCCCCCTTTCTACTCCACCTTCCCTCCACCCTCTTGGTATCGCCACCCTGACCACTGGTGCTGAAGGGATCATCTGTCCGGGATTCTTTGTGTTTCCAGTTCCTATTTGTACCAGTGTTCATCTTCTGGTCTAGCCAGATTTGTAAGGTAGATTTGGGATCATGATAGTGGGGTGGGGAACCATTTAAGAACTAGAGGAAAGTTGTGTGTTTCATTGTTGCTATGCCTCCTGACTGGCTCGTCTCCTCCCCAAAACCTCTCTGCAAAGGGATGTCCAGTTGCCTACAGATGAGCCTTGGGTCCCCACTTTGCATTCCCCCTTATTCACAATTATATGATTTTTTGTTCTTTGATGCCTGATACCCGATCCTGTCAACACCTCGTGATCACATAGGCAGGTGTGCTTCTTCCATGTGGGCTTTGTTGCTTCTGAGCTAGGTGGCCGCTTGTTTACCTTCAAGTAGTTTTGTGTTTTTTTACATGCCCGAGTCATATCCTCCTAAATACCCGTTAACCTTCCTCCGGACTCCTCTTCTTTCTCCCCACCCCCAGACTCTCTTATTCCCCTGTCCTCCCTCCCCAGGCTCCCTTCTTTCCCACCACAGTTCTGTGTCTCGTGCTTCATGTGTACTCCCCTCTGTGCAGCACAGAGCCCCTCTGCTTTCACTCTGTGTGGGTGTGCCCAACGCTAAGAGGTAGCGGGTGAGTTCCTTGGGAAAAAGGAACTTTATTTTGTTCATATTCCAAATGTGACTCCAGGGCACAATTATAATGGGAATTTAATAAATATTTATTAAACAAGGGCTGGAATTACGTTTTTCTAAATGCACTCTACCTAGCACAGGATCTGGCCATGGTCTTCTCTCAGTGAGGACTGATTCATGGATACACCAGTGAGTGAGTGAATGAATGAACAAATGCCTAACATAGTAAGAGTTATCCAAAGAAAAACAAAGACACATTAGATAGAGGTTATTACTGCCTTTGGAAAGGGGGAGTACTCATTGGAAAGGGGAGCAGTGTTATGAGGCTTGGTGTAGAGTCAGTGCTCTAATGAGGTCTGGATGCTCTCATGGTCCTTGATCTTCTTGCTCTCACAGGATGTTGGATTGTGATCCTGGGTCTGTGGCCCTGCACATTGTCACGCACTGTTCCAAGTTTCCCGAATTCCTGTCACTGTTTATTCCTTCTTTTATTTAGGAGTCAATGACCTTCAAGTATTCATTATGAAGAAAGATCTGGCTTTTCTGGGCACTCTAATTAGCCTCGCCTTCCTGTCGCTGCTCCGATCTGTTTATCCTCAACAGACTGCCGAGGAGGCCTGCTCCATGCAGATTCTTGTCCCAGGCCTGAAAGGTAAGACTTACAACTCCCCTCTCTCTTGATTCTGAGCCAGGCAGCTTCTGGAGAGCCGTCCTTGTCAGCTGGACCATCATGAGCATTAGCCATCCTGGGGAAGCTCACTCACCGTCTGTGACCAGCTTCTGCAGCAGACACTCTGAAGTTACTCCAGGTTCCTCCCCTGTAGAAAAGCGTAGACACTGGGTCCCCATTCCAGCTGTGTGATGAAGGATATGATCTTGGGCAAATATCTTCAACTCTTCTGGGTCTTAGTTTATACTTATTTGTAAAAACCAAGCAATTCGACTACTTAATGCCTGAATTTTTATTAATTTCTGGATTCTTTAATTCTCAAGATAGCACCCTGTTTTCTGGGCAGCACACAACCCTCAGAATGAGATTAGCTAATTTGATTCCATTTTCTAGGCAAGGAAACTTGTGGCTCAGAGAAACATAGCCAATTGCCAAAGGTTGCACAGTTCTAAGCCTGTGTGCCATCAATGCTGGTTCCTGAGAGCTCTTTATTCCTTCCTGTAAGAAATTCAATTTATTTTTCTTATTCCCTGGGATATAAGTGATTTCCAAATAGAGATAGTTGTGTAGATCAGGAAAGGGATAGCAACAATTTATGAAAAAAGTACCCAAGGCTACAGTATGAGAAGTCTTCAGAGTGGCATCTTCTTTAAGGAAATCAGCCTAAGCAAGAGATTCCAAAACCTTGTGATTCCTAAGCAGGGTCCCTTACCTAACTGTGGGCCCCAGAGCAAAAGGTGAATATGTGGAGCTTTCTGCTAAGAAATTTCCAAGATGAGGCTAGCAGAGCCACAGACCAGTGTGGGCCATTCTAAGTTGGTCCTGTTGTGACTGCATAGGTCACATTGAAAGAAGCTGGCTTTGTTTCTGAATGCAAGAGAGGAACAAGATGGACTTTGAACAAGAGTATAACCTGTGACATGGCTTAGAGAACTTTATCTATACCAGGTAGGGTACGAAGGGATACATAAATTTAAGTTTTGAATTCCAAAATTTAATATTGCTGCTTTCTCATCCTTATAAAGATCAATATTGACTCCTTTGCAACTGAACCAACAAGAGCCAGACCTTTTGTGGTTGAAATCAAGTCACAGCAACCCCTGAAGGAGAGAGTGGATCCACGCGATAGGCTGTAATCTTTGGAGAAATAGATTGCCACATCTTTCTCCCAGTGAACAGCTGAGTTCAAATTGCCCACCTTTTGGTACGGCCAAGCACATACCCACTGCACCACCTGAGCTCCTATACCCAGCGGCACAGCTCTGCCAAAACATGCCTTTTGTGATAAGGCTATTGGTTCTTCTTCTTTTATCGAAAGGGAGAAAAGTTAGAGTTTTATATTTAGGGGCTGCCAAACCCACGATTGAAACCACCACCACAAAATATGAACCCCAAGTATCTCCAGTTGTATAAATGAAAGAGAGCAGGCCTCTTATGGGCACACAGACCACCAATGATTGTGTCCAGTTGAGGCTAGCCAAGTTCAGCGAACTCAGTGAGTGTAGAATGGAGGGTGAGGTAGTGCCAGCTACATATGTTGGGTCCTCTGCGGTCCCAACGGAGACTTGTCATTTTTTATGTGATGAAGAGGGCAGCCAGCACCAGCACCAGGAAGCCAGAACGTCCTCCTCCAGCCAGGAAATGCTCCACGAAGAGAGCTGTGTCTGGGAAGGTTCTTTACTCTTGCCTGCTTTCATCATGCTCGGTAGCAACCACGAAGACAATGCTGAAATCCTCCAGAGATCACTTGCTTTTAATTTTATTAAAAATACAAAAATACTTTTTATTATGAATTAGGGGGAGGTTTACAGAGTAGATCATCAGTTGTACATCCAATCGTTCATACATTTTGTTCAACTCATCTGTTGTAACCCTCTCAATGTACCATCACTTACTCTACTGTCTCTCTGGGTTTTCTGTTTCTGTACCTCCTTTTCCCCCTGACTTTGAACTTTGTCCTTGGGAAAATGCTACCCTTTTGTTCTTAAATGCTTGATTAGACGAACATGGGGGTGAGGTTCAGTTGCAGATTTGGAGGGTAAGTGAGGGTCCAAGTCTTGGGCATCCCATCAGTATCTCTTCAGCCAATAAGCCTCGTCTCTTATAATTCTGAGTTCTGTTTCACCTTTTCCTACATCTCTGTCTAGTGCATTCTAATATAAACGTTTTTATTTTTATTTATTTATTTTTAGGTTTTTAAAAAAAATTAAAAGATCATTTTATTGAATGTTCGTTTTTAGAGTAGTTGGTGGTGGTAGCTGGGCACTGTCTGGTTCTTCTAGTTTCAAGGTTGGCCTACTCTCTTAAAAATTAGAGTGCTCATGCCAATTATTTTAAACGTTTTGACTGTGTTGGAAGAAATTGGTGCTGTTCCACATGTACTCAGCCGAGTTCATGATGATAATCAAAATATTTAAAAATAAAGAGAAGATTTGTGTGGGTTTGCGGCCAGGACCTTTCATTTTACAATCGGAAAATGCTGGTAGTGGAAGATTTGAACTTTCTGTTTGTAGAAGTGATTTCCCTGATCTGGGTTTCTGGACTCCCCAAAGGATCTGAACATTCTTTCCATGTCTGACTTTTCCAGAGTGAGTGATTCTGAAGCATATCTAGCCCACTCACAGTAATGGGAGAAATGGGGAAGGATTCCAGGTCTTATCACCTAGTTTTTTGTTTGTTGTGCTGGCGAACTCCCTTTCCTTGTTAGGAAATGAGGATGTTTAGAAACGAGGAACATTCCCCATCATCTCAGTGTCCTGATTTGTGAAACTGGGAAAAATAACGCAGGATTTTGGGAAAACTAAATTGTGATCATGCTTTAGAGGAAAGGTCCAACGGTCTGATGTGTTGTCAGAGCTCAAAACACATTAGTGCACACAGTAGGTTTATGAGGGTAGTAGTGAGATCTGCTTCGTTGTTTGTTTTCTGAGATTATCTGGGGTCTGAGCGCACAGCTCTGGATATAACTCTTTATAAATGATTTTTAAATGATTAAAAAGATAACCTGGCCTTATTAGCATAACAAAGACAATTCATTCCCAAATAGAGTCTAACCATAGGCCTAAAGGTTAGGATTTACAACACATATTTTTTGGGACACAATTTTTCTAATCATTTTATTGGGGGCTTGTACAATTCTTATCACAATCCATACATACATCCATTGTGTCAACCACATATGTACATTTCTTGCCATCATCATTCTCAAAACATTTGCCTTCTACTTGAGCCCTTAATATTGGCTGCTCATTTCCCCCCTCCCTCTCTACTCCACCCTCTTTCATGAACCCTTCATAATTCATAAATTATTATTGTTTTGTCATGTGTTACACTGTCCGACGTCTGCCCCTGCACTCTGCTCTGCTGTCCATCCCCCAGGAAGGAGGCTATGCGTAGATTCTTGTAATCAATTCCCCCTTTCTACCCCACATTCCCTCCACCCTCCAGGTATCGCCACTCTCACCACTGGTCCTGAAGGAGTCATCTGTCCTGGGTTCCCTGTGTTTCCAGTTGCTATCTGTACCAATGTACATCCTCT
Organism: Echinops telfairi; assembly: GCF_000313985.2. Lineage (NCBI taxonomy): Eukaryota > Metazoa > Chordata > Mammalia > Afrosoricida > Tenrecidae > Echinops > Echinops telfairi. The sequence goes on along the minus strand of NW_022107407.1, from coordinate 10,135,506 downwards.
GGTGTAGTCCGATTTGTAAGGTAGAATTGGGATCATGATAGTGGGGGGGAGGAAGCATTTAAGAACTAGAGGAAGCTAATGGTGTCCAGCTATCAACAGATATAGCGTCTGGGGTCTTAAAGGCTTGAAGATAAACAAGTGGCCATCTAGCTGAGAAGCATCAAAGCCCACATGGAAGAAACACACCAGCCTGTGCGACCTCGAGCTTTCGAAGGATCAGGTATCAAACATCAAAGAACAAAAAATCATATCATTGTAAATGTGGGTGAGTGCAGAGTGGAGACTCAAAGCCCATCGGTAGCCAACTGGACACCCCCTTACTGAAGGGTTGTGGGGAGGAAATGAGCCAGTCAGGGTGTAGGGTAGCAACGATGAATCTTGCTTTCGAAGTGCTTATAGTCTACCTGGTGAAAGAAGACATGAGTAATGTTGACATTGTGAGAAACTCCTAAGTATTATGGGCAAAGTATAGATGTATTGCTATGCACTGTAGATACACACCTACTCCTCAATTATTCACTATCTTGTCATCTGACATTTAACGTAGATGACAATAGTAAAAATATCTATCCATTTGTATTTTACTTTAATGGTATATGTCTTCTAGTAATAAACACTGTGGTGTGAGGTAAGAGTAATGTTGATTGTTGTGTATCAACTTGGCTGGGTCATGAATCTCAGTGGTTTGGCAGTTATATAATTATATAACCATCCTTCATTTTTTGATCTGATGTGGTTATCCTTCATTTTTGGATTATGATGATTTTTGTATAATGACCTCATGCTTGGAACATAGCCTTGTTGCTAAGTGAAGTGTGGGAATATGCAAATTTAGGTAGCAGGTGAATTCTTTTTTTTATTTTTTATTTTTTCTTTTAAAAAAAATCATTTTATTTGGGGCTCATACAACTGTTATCCCAATCCATACACACATCAATTGTGTAAAGCGCATTTGTACATCGTTTCTCAAAACATTTTCTCTCCATTTAAACCCCCGACATTAGGTCCTCATTTTCCCCCTCCCTCCCCACTCCCCCCTCCCGCAAGAGCCCTTGATAGTTTATAAATGGTTATTTTGTCATATCTTGCCCTGTCCGACGTCTCCCTTCATCCACTTTTAGCAGGTGAATTCTTAAGACAAATTATACACTGTCAATATTAAAGGTACAATTCTAGTAAAAAACTTTTTAGTATGTCTATGAGGGGAATTAAAAAACCTCATGGAAAAATTCTATTATCTTTTAATTACATTTTCTACAAACTTTTCACAGACTCCCTAGTATTAAAATCTTTAAAATCTGGATGTACTATTCTGATGATAGAAACCAGGGGACAACACGAGTTCTTTATTTTGTGTGTGATAATGAGTATGCAGATTACAATTAGAACCTACTTTATTTCAAGGAAAAATTTTATTATTCTGATGTGTAAAGTAGGCATCAGGGAGAAGAGAGAGCGAGGTGAAATTTATGGCAAAAAAGCAAGCCTGGGGTTTCCAAGCAATACATTTTAGATTTAATGCATATTTTTGTAAACTGAAAAACAAACAAACAAACCAGATGGCATAAGAAAAGAATCCTTTCTTTTGAATCTGTATGTCTTTTTTCTATGGCTCAGAATGGGTCTGTGGCCTTCCAGCAGTGCAGAGTTATGGATTGAATTATGTCTTTCCTAACTCTGTATGTAAATCCTAGTTTGTTTTATTGTATTTAGATGCCATCGAATTGGTTTTGACTCACAGCAACCCAATGTACAAAAGACTAAAACACCACCTAGTCTTGGGGGTTTTATTCCTATTTGGGAATAGCCTGTCTTTTTTGTTAATGAGACATGACTATTGTAGGGTATAACTTGAGTCAATCTCCTTTGAGATATAACAGATATTAAGCCAGGAAGCAGAGCAGAGGTGGGGTAGACTTGATGTTAAGCCACAGGGAGTTCTCCAAGAAACGAGAAGCAGAATCCGAAGAGATCAAGGACTGTCCTTTAGAGCTAACACTGAAAGGAAGTCTTCCCCTCGAACAAATGCTCCAACTGTGGATTGGTAGCCTCTAAACTGTACGAAAATACATTTTGGTTTGCTCAAATCATTTTCATGGTCATTAGTCTGTTGTAGCAGTTGGAGAAAACTAAGGCAGGTTGGTAGAAAGAGTCCAAACCCAATGTCTTCTTGTCTTGTCACTCTCTAGACATAATCTTAGGTGAACATCTATCTCATTGTCTGGCCCACAGTTGTTCAACTTGTGTTTATTGACGGAATGAATGCTCATTTACAAGACATAGTATAAATGATGTAGTATAAATGGAAGCAAATAGAAAGTGAAACCTGTAGCATAGAAATGTAAGCATGTCTCAATCGTAGATTGTTCCAAATTCTTTCCATAAAAATCTGGGGGAATTTAGTATTATATGCTACATTCATCCAATTCACCTCAGTCCAAGTTCTTCTCAGTGCTGGTGCACAGATGTGGGGAATTAGTCCCTTCACTGCTCCTGCCCAGGTGACTTCTAAGTCACTAACAATGTACTAAGCCCAAGGAGCAGAAAAACATCTCTGTCATCTCCATCCAGCATATGACTAATGAGAATTTTCAAGTGAGAAATGTGCACAGGAGGGGAGTAGATTTTATAAGGATCCCGTGTGTCAGGAATTGCATTATTTAATAGAGATTAAAAATACAAATACAATACAGTCCCTAATCTTGAGGAAAATGTTGGGTGCTGTTGAATTGACTTTGATTCATAATGACAATGCACACTAGAACTGTTTCCCAGGTGATGATCTTTAAGGAATCAGTTTGCCAGGACTTTCTTCTGCAGAGCAGCTTGGTATGTTTGAACCAACATTTTTTTTTTCTGAGTTAACAGCAGGGTACTTAACTTTTGTGTCAGTAGAGTTCCTTAAAGTGGAAATAGGTACCTAAATGTTAACAATTCATTTACTGGAACTATACTTACTAAGGACCTGCTGAGGCAACATGTCAAGTGGGTTAGTGTGCTATGAATTAGACTGGTGGCTTAGTGGGCTGTGAGTTGGACTGGTGGTTTAGTGGGCTGTGAGTTGGACTGGTGGTTTAGTGGGCTGTGAGTTAGACTGGTGGCTTAGTGGGCTATGAGTTGGACTGTTGGTTTAGTGGGCTGTGAGTTGGACTGGTGGTTTAGTGGGCTGTGAGTTGAAC
>NW_022107407.1:10129158-10131374 GCF_000313985.2 Echinops telfairi | reverse complement strand
GGCTATCAAAAGATATAGCATCTGGGGTCTTACAGACTGGAAGGTAAACAAGCGGCCATCTAGCTCAGAAGCAACAAAGCCTACATGGAAGAAGCACGCCAGCCTGTGCGGATGCAAGGTGTCGAAGGGATCAAGTATCAGGCATCAAAGAACAAAAAATCATATCATTGTGTGCTCACTTTCCCGATAAGACTGCTGAAGACAAATGGGCGCATGAACAAATGTGGTGAAGAAAGCTGATGGTGCCCGGCTATCAAAAGATACAGCATCTGGGGTCTTAAAGGCTTGAAGGTAAACAAGCGGCCATCTAGCTTAGAAGCAACAAAGCCCATGTGGAAGGAGCACACCAGCCTGTGTGATCATGAGGTGTCGAAGGGACTAGGTACCAGGCACCAAAAACCAAAAAATCATATCCTTGTGAATGAGGGGGAGTGCAGATTGGGGACCCAAAGCCCATCTGTAGGCAACTGAACAACTCCATAAAGAAGGATCTCAGGGAGGAGGCGAGCCAATCAGGGGGCAGTGTAACAATGATGAAGCATACAACTTTCCTCGAGTTCTTATATGCTTCCTCCCCGCCCCCCAATATCATGATCTCAATTCTTACAAATCTGGTTAGACCAGAGGATGTACACTGGTACAGATAGGAACTGCAAATACTGGGAATCCAGGAGAGATGATCCCTTCAGGACCAGTGGTGAGAGTGGTGATACTGGAGGGTAGAGGGAAGGTGGGGTAGAAAGGGGGAACCGATTACAAGGTTCTACCTGATTCTAACTGATTACTGCATATGACCTCCTCCCTGGGGGATGGACAGCAGAGAAGTGGGTGAAGGGAGATGTCGGGCAGTGTAAGGTATGACAAAATAACAATTTATAAATTATCAAGGGTTCGTTGGGGAGGGAGGAGCGGGGAAGGAGGGGAAAAATGAGGAGCTGATACCAAGGGCTCAAGTAGAAAGCAAATGTTTGAGAATGATGAGGGCAACAAATGTACAAATGTGCTTGACATAGTGGGTGTATGTGTGGATTGTGATAAGAGTTGTATGAGCCCCCAATAAAATGATTAAAAAAACCAAACAAACTTATAGCCTCAGAAAACCTAGGCAGCAGATCTCCTCTGTCCTATAGAATCCCTGTGAGTCAAAATCCCTTCTATGGCAATATGTTTGGTTTTGCTTAGAGCCAGGGTCAGTGTTATGCATGTTTAATTAAAGATGTTTCATTTAATCCCAGAATTTGGACATCAGTACGTGGTGTGCAAGTACAGGCCATGCACATCTCTTCCTTTCTCCCCTGGAATGTAGTAGTTTTTCTGCTGAATCTAAACTTATCTTCACAACTGTTCTCAACATAATATACCAGACAGTGACGAGTGTTGGTACTTGATTTAAAATTTATAGATATCTAATAATAATAAATTATCTTCCCATTTGAAGAGAATTACTATTTTGATGACACAAAAGAGTCTTTTCTGAAACAGCGAATGTTTAATGATAGACTAGACAATATTTGTTTGTATTAGGATGCTTGTTCAAAGTTGGTTTTTATAGTTTTGGTCAAATTTGTTTAAAAACCATCGACTATTATTTTTTACAAGATGATACATCTTTTACATTTACTTGGCAAAGTAAATGATGTGACCTGAATAGCACACACATTCTAGGAATTTAGCTCTCCAGTTACATGATACTGCTCGATGGGCCTGCACCTTCTATCAGATGTACCAGTTGTACTAAGATCTCGGAGGTGTCTTCTCTCTCTGCCTTTCATTCCATTGTTCTGTGGTGCCAGGACATTGATGTGCAGGCTGCCAGGTGGAGAGGAAGGGTGCTCACAGATGTGGGTGTTCAATTGTAGAAGTGGCTGTAATAATCATCTGTGACACCAAAGTATCTCAGGTTCTGCATTAAAATAACTGATGTGCGCCTTCCTGGTTGGGCCAAGAATGACTCCAAATGCAACCCAGTCAGAAGTTTTTTGCAGAGGGGCAAGCAGGCTTTAAACTCTGACCACCCTTTCTTTATTTCCTTGAGGGAGGAGAGAGGGGTATTTTAAAAAAGTCATTTAATTGGGCGTTCGTACAACTCTTATCACAATCCATCCATTCATCCATTGTGTGAAGCACATTTGTACATTTCTTGCCATCATCATTCTCAAAACATTTGCTTTCCACTTGAGCCCTTGGTATTGGCTCCTCATTTTTTCCCCTCCTTC
>NW_022107407.1:10126010-10128504 GCF_000313985.2 Echinops telfairi | reverse complement strand
CACAGGCTGGTGTGCTTCTACCATGTGGGCTTTGTTGCTTCTGAGCTAGATGGCCGCTTGTTTACCTTCAAGCCTTTAAGATCCCAGATGCTGTATCTTTTGATAGCTAGGCACCATCAGCTTTCTTTGCCACATTTGCTTATGCATCCATTTGTCTTCAGCAATCGGGTTGGGAAGGTGAGCATCATGGAACGCCAGTTTAGTAGAACAAAGTGTTCTTGCATTGAGGTAGTACTTAAGTGGAGGCCCAATGTCCATCTACTACCTTAATACTAAAACTTTAAGTATATGCACATACAACTATTTCCCCATCGTCATATGTAAATATATTTACATGTGTACGTGCCTGTATTTAGACCTCTATAAATGCCCTTTGCCTCCTAATTCTTTCCTCTATTTCCTTTTAATTTCCTCTTGTTCCATTATCATATTCAGCCTTCATTTGGGTTTCAGTAATTCCTCTCGGTTACATTGTCTTTAGTCAAGCCCTACCAGGCCTCCTACACCCTCCTCATCATTGATTTTGGATCATTTGTTGTTCCCTTGTCCCTGGGTTTGTTAACACCCACTTCCTTTCCCCCACCTCCCTCTCTTCCATGTCCCCTTGGAACTATTGGTCCTGTTGTTTTCTCCTCCAGATTGTTTATCCCACCTATCTTATTTAGATAGATCTGCAGAGATAAATATATGCACAAAAAAGCAAGACAGAGCAAAACATAGTGACAAAAGAACAGTAACAACAAAAAAAAAACCAATGACAAAAAAAGAAAAGCCTATAAATTGTTCAAGGTCTGTTTGTTGACCTTTAGGAGTGTTTACCAGTCAAGTCTAATGGGGTGCCACGCCCTGGTCCCAAAGTCTATTTTTGGTACTCCCTCAGGACTTCCTTGCTCTGCTCCCCTTGCTGTTCTGTCGCCCTTGGTGTTTTGCCTCGTGGTGGTGGGGTTAGATCGGGTGCAATTCCCACACTGTGTCTTCAGTGTTGGCCCCCCACCCCCATAGGCCTATGGGTCAGTGAGGGATGTCTGGTAGTGGGGCCGGCCATATGGTCCTCTCTGTTCATTGGCTGTTCTGAGCATGGATATTGTCCTCAAGGCTTGGTGGGCCAGGATGTGCTTCACTCTCCCTTCCTCCCCCTTCATTTGCTCCCATGTGCTCTGATCAGACATGTCCCTCTCCCTGAGCTGTAGCTTCAGTGCTGTTCTCTGAAGAAAATTCTTCTGGGGGTCAGGGGGGAACTGTCCACGTAGTTGGGATTGGGGCTGGCCCCTCAGACCTCTCTATTGGTTCCCTGCTTCATGCCCCTATATTACACCCACATCTTGGAGCACCGGGTTTAAGTCTGTTTGAAAGGAGTATTTTTAATAATGTCCCCCAACTAAGCTAGACAGTTGAAATGTTGCTTTCTCTTGGTAAAGAAATAAGTTATTATTGGAGCTCTATGCAGTAAATCAGTGCTAAATCAATACTTTACAAAACAAAAAAAAAGGATGTGGGAAGCATGCTCTTGTACTCCCTGGGCATGCACTATAAAACACATGCAATTTTTGAGCGGATAGGTTTATTGTACTAGATTCATTACCAGCAGGGGCATATATTTTATGTCCTCCGAGACTAGTGGAAAATGAGAATTTCAAACCCTACTCATTTATGAACAATGCTTGAAAATACTCCTTTATTTTAAGAAGCACAAAGGATTCCCTCCAAGGAGCAAGACAGCCAGGAAAGAACAGAACCAAGAGGCATATCTACCATAAAAGATGGGTCTTTCTTTGACGTTGCTTTTTAGAACAAGATATTTCAATGGAGAGTGAGGACAAATGATTTTGTAATTGCAACAGCACCGAATTCTCAGCAAAGCCAAGGAAATAAAGACTAGGAAAGTTTAAGAAGCCCAGCCAGTATGTAAAAAACTTGAACTTCAACCTAATTTTCTGACTTCAGATTCTGGAATCCATCTATTCTGTACAGAACATGAGAAGTTCAGGGTAACTGCTATTCATGCAGCTATCCAAACCAAACTCACTGCCATCGAGTCAATGTGGACTCCTAATGACCCTGTAAGACAGGGAAGAACTGCCCATGTAGGTGTCCGAGACTATCACTATTTACAGAAATGGAAAGCCTCATCTTTCTTTCACGGAGCAGTTGGTGGTTTCAAACTGCTCACCTTGTAGTTAGTAGCCCAACATGTAAACACTATGCTACCAGGACACACTCTGCATCTGGTCAAAATGTCAATGAAGCAGAATCCTTAGAGCACTGTGCTAACTTGAGTTTTCAGATTATGGTCTATCTATCTATCTTTCTATCTTTCTATCTATCTATCTATCTATCTATCTATCTATCTATCTATCTATCTATCTATCATCTATCTATAATTTAGATTCCACTCTTTAAAATATCTTTTTGTTTTAATCATTTTATTAGGGGCTCGTGCAACTCTTATCACAATCCATACGTACATCAATTGTGTAAAGCACATTTGTACATT
>NW_022107407.1:10123866-10125199 GCF_000313985.2 Echinops telfairi | reverse complement strand
CTTTTGATAGCCAGGCACCATCAGCTTTCTTCGCCACATTTGCTTATGCACCCATTTGTCTTCAGCCATTGTATCAAGGAGGTGAGCACACAATGATATGATTTTTTGTTCTTTGATGCCTGGTAACTTATCCCTTCAGCACCTTGTGATCACACAGTCCTCCATGTGGGCTTTGTTGCTTCTGAGCTAGATGGCCGCTTGTTTACCTTCAAGCTTTTAAGACCTCAGACACTATATCTTTTGATAGCCGAGCACCATCAGCTTTCTTCACCACATTTTCTTATTCACCCACTGTAGTATTAAATTAAATGGGTAGGGGGGTGGGGGGCCAGCCCCCACTGCTACTACTACTACCCATGGGTTCAGTAAGCACAATTGTACAGTTGAGACATATAAGTATTATATTAAAGTCATCGAGAGCATGAGAGATATTACAGTAATACAGTCAGTCATTTTACATGGTAGCATTGCTCACCTCCACCCCGCTTGGTGGTCCTCGTGAGGGGAACCGGCCGCCAGAGCTGGAGCCGCCTCCCTCGCGGGAGCAACCGCCTTTCCTCCTCCTCCCGAGAACCAGGGAGCCTCCTTATTTATTTCTAACCACGCATCATATCACTTTAGGGGGATCTGATTACAGAATCATACATCACAGAAAGAGGCAGTACAATTCATCCTTGGGTGGGTTTGATCACTCTGGTGTCTCATACAATAAAACAGACAATTACTATCCTTAGAGGCATGGAAGCCCCCTGATAGCAGATAGCAACCTACGTCATAGGGAGGGGTAGCAACATAGGCAATACAAGCAATAGGAGGGGGATGACCTAGGGGTGAATGCGCAATAGTAAAGGGAGGGAATAGGGGAGCATGTGTGGCAAGATGGGTGGACCCTGGACTCGATAAGCTTAGTCATCTTAGAGTGGTTCCAGGTTTGCCTTTGGGCACTGCTTCAAGGGGACAATAGCAGAAGGGACTGGGCCCTACTTAGGGTGAGTCAGACTATACAGTCTGGTTGCTCTAGATGGCTGATGTTAAGGAGAATAACCTCTGACCTACTTTCACTGACCGCCTAGTGTACAGTCATTCTCAAGCAGCTAAGTCTGGTACATATTTTGGGGGGAGACAGCTTGAGAGAAATCCTTCTGTTCCCCACAACCCGCTTTGTCTTCAGCGGTTGTGTCAGGAAGGTGAGCATCATAGAATGCCAATTTAATAGAAGACAGTATTCTTGAATTGAGGGCATACTTGAGTGGAGGCCCAATGTCCATCTGCTACCTTAATACTAAACCTATAAATATATGCACATAGATCTATTTCCCCATCCTCATATATA
>NW_022107407.1:10115246-10122180 GCF_000313985.2 Echinops telfairi | reverse complement strand
TTTCCAGTTCCTATCTGTACCAGTGTACATCCTCTGGTCTAGCCAGACTTGCAAGGTAGAATTGGGATCATGATAGTGGCAGATGGTGGGTGGGGGGAAGCATTCAGGAACTAGAGGAAAGATAATAGCATCTGGGATCTTAAAGGCTTGAAGTTAAACAAGTGGCCATCTAGCTCAGAAGCAACAAAGCCCACATGGAAGAACCACACCAGCCTGTGTAATCATGAGGTGCCTAAGGGATAATTTATCAGGCATCAAAGAACAAAAATCATATCATTGTGTGCTCAACTCATTGATACGATTGCTGAAGACAAATGGGTGCATAAGCAAATGTGGTGAAGAAAGCTGATGGTGCCCAGCTATCAAAAGGTATAGTGTCTGGGGTCTTAAAAGCTTGAAGGTAAACAAGCGGCCATCTAGCTCAGAAGCAACAAAGCCCACATGGAAAAAGCATACCAGCTTATGCGATCACAAGGTGTTGAAAGGATCAGGTATCAAGCATCATCAGAACGAAAAATCATATCATAGTGAATGAGGGGGGTAGTGCGGAGTGGAGACCCCAAACCTATTTGTAGGCCACTGGACATCCCCTTACAGTAGGGTCTCGGGGAGGAGACAAGCCAGTCAGGGTGCGATATAGCAACGATGAAACATACAACTTTCCTCTAGTTCCTAAATGCTTCCTCCCCAAACCCCCACCCACTATCATGATCCCAATTCTACCTTCCAAATCTAGCTAGACTAGAGGATGTACACTGGTATAGATGTGAACTGGTTGTATTTATTTTAATATTGTTCTAATTAATAATTTGAGTAATAAGAAGGTGTGTTAGGCTGGGTTTTCTTTGTTTTTTTAAAAAATAAATCATTTTATTGGGGGTTCTTAAAGCTCTTATAACAATCCCTATATCAATTATATCAAGCACATTTGTATATACATTGCCATCATAATTTTCAAAATCTTTTCCTTTTGTTTGAGCCCTTGGAATCAGCTCTTTTATCTCCTCCCTCCCTACCCTCCCATCCTCATGGACCCCTGATAAATGATAAATTATTATTATTTTCATATCTGACACCACCTGCTGTCTCCCTTCACCCATGTTACTGTTGTTTGTCCCCCTGGGGGTGGGAGGCAGGGATTTATACATTGATCCTTGTAGTCAGTTTCTCATTTCTCCCCCTTCTCTCCTCACCTTCCCCCTACCTCGTGGTATTGCTACTCCTATTACTCTTCCTGAGGGGTTTATCTGTCTTGGATTCCATGTGTTGAGAGCTCTTACCTGTAACAGTGTATATGCTCTGGCCTAGCTGGATTTGTACGGTAGAACTGAGTGGGGGTGGGGGGGGAGGAAGTAGGGGAAGGGAGCATTAAAGAAGAATGTTGTGTGTTCTGTTGGTGCTATGATGCACCCTGACTCTCTCGTTCTTTCCCTGTGACCCTTCTATGAGGGAATGTCCAATTGTCTACAGATGGGCTTTGGGTCTCAACTCAAGCCCTCATCATTTGAATTGATATATTTATTTGTTTTCGGTGTTCTGATGCCTGATACTTTATCCTATCGACACCTCATGCTTCCCTGTGAGATGGTTTCTTTTTTAACTCCAAGCCTTTAAGACTCCAGGCACTATATCTTTTGTTTTGTTTTGTTTTTTATAGATATCAACATTTATTAGTGGTTACTAGGGTCAGTATGCAGAAAGTGGGGGGTGGGGGTATGGGTGATGGAAAAACTACAAGGATCATGGAATGTTAGCTTGCAAATAGATTCTTGTAATTGCTGTCAATAAGGCTTAAACCTGTAAATAGCTGAACAGGCAAAAGTTCTGAGATAGATATACAAGGGGGCTTCAAAAAGTTTGTGGGAAACTTCCATTATTTTCAGATTTGTTTAGAGTCATCACTGGGGCTTTTTCTTGCTGCTGGTTTCTTTGTTGGTCTGCTCTTGCACCGGCATGACCAGGACCAGGCTTTCTTGAAAGCTTGCAGGTAACTGGAAAGCAGGTCTATGGTGAATTCTGCTTTGTTCTCAATTTTCTCCAGGTCGTAGTCTGGCTGCTTGGCCATCTTGGGAGAGCTGAAGTCAGGTTGGCCCTTGCTTTGAGCTGAAGACGTTCAGAGTCTCGGGGAGGAGGCACTGCCTAAAACTGGAAGATGTATGGGACCAGCCTCTGGGACACTCTCCCACATCTCAACTCGCTAGGGGCGCTGCACGGGGCGCGGGAGGGGGAGGAACGTCGCTAGCACCCCAGCCAGGCTGCCCCAAACTGGCCACCGCGCGACTCCCACACCGCGTGTCCCCCCACTGGGCTCGCCGGCCGCCCAGGCACTATATCTTTTAATGGCCAGGCACCATCAGCTTTCTTCACATTTGCTTATTCACCCATTTTGACTTTAGCAATCATGATGGGATGGTTAACAGAATGCCATATTAATAGAACAATGTGTTCTTGCATTGAGGGAGTACTTGAGTAGAGACCCAGGCCCATCTGCTACCTTTACACTTAATATTTAAATATATGTACTTATGTCTATATACCTATTGTTATATATTAATATATTTATATGTGTATATGCCTATATTTATATCTCTGTAAATGTCTCTTTCCTCCTCATTCTTTCCTCTATTTTTTTTCACTTTCCTCCTGCCCTGCTATCATGTTGGACCTTCATTTGACTCTCAGTATTCTCTCTGCTACATTTAGGTTGGGTTTTCTAAAGAAATAAAACCCGAGCACTCAATATATGTATAAAAAAGGAATTTATATCAAGAGAGCAGACCTCACAGCCACAGAGTGGGGGAAACCCAATCCAATTCTAGTCCATGTGTGAAATGCTTGCTGGAGACCCTTCCCAACTCACACAGCTACTGACTGATGTACCAGGAAAATAAATCAGGTGGCATGAAGGCCACAGGCTGGTGGAGACAGAGTCAGGTGGATCCAAGGCAGGAATATGGCAGGCTGCTGATAGCTCCCCATGGTCAGCAGGCCATATGGAAGCCAGATGCAGGATCAAAGCCATTATGAAGAGGAAGGTTCTTAGAAACCTCTCTTTATAGATATCAAATAGGCTACACTATCAAGGAGAAGCCATCAGGTTGTGATCTGGGTGAGAGATTGCCATGTTGACACAAAACATAACTATCACAGGTGTAGTGAAAAGATTCAAGTTGGAGGGTTAGCTGTATGAACTCTATGAACTGAGCTTGTCTCTTCATTAACATGAACAGTATGGATAGAATACTTGCCTCAATGGTTGACTTGGGGGATAAGTTACATAAAATAAAGGCAGTTTGTAAACTTTAGGAATTATTTCAATTCATTAAAAAGATACTAAATACATTTAGTATTAATTTTCCATGAGTATTGATTGAGCACTTAGGTCCAACTTATCGTTGGATGAGATGCAAACTCTATATCCAAGGAGATTTTAGTCCAGTAGAAGAGAGGAGATAGGAGAGCAGATGATGCTAATAGGGAGTGATCATGAGTCTAAAGGAAAAACAGTCTGTCTTTGTCCCAGTCAGGGTCGTCTTTGGCCTGGATTATTACAATAGTGTACTTCCACCTACAGTTCTCCATGCTATCGTTCTCCCTTGTTGCATAAATGGGATCCTATTATTTCCCTACACAGAGTTGTTCATGAATTCTCATGGTCCTTATGAATAACATCCAAGTGCTGTCTACTATTCCAGCTACATCTCTCCGGTGGCATGAGCTCACTCTACACTGGTTTTCCCACATATCTTTGCCTCAGTTGTTCTCTCAGAATGCTGTTCTCCATTCTCTTTCTAAATCCTAATCATTCAGCAAGTCTCAGCTTAAAAGCCACATCTTTGGGGAGGACTTTTCAGATTTCCCAATCTAAATTATGTCTCTTTTGTTGAAGCTAGTGCTTTGTTTTAGTCTTGTATTCTGTGTTGGTAATGAGAATACTTATGCCAATCTGATTGTCACTCACGTGCATACAGTCTTTAAAGAACAATTTTTCCTTTTGGGTAGCATATAGAATTTTCTCTTTATTCTTGATCTTCTGAAATGCCACTCTGACATGTCTGAGCTATTTTCCCTGGTTGGTACTCTGTGGGCACTTTCACAGTCTTCTTTCATGTCTTTCTTTGGTACTAGGAGGTTCTCAGTTATTAAGTCTTCACCGCTAGTAAGTCTTCAAATGTCTGTTCTATTTTTATAGAATTCCTCTAAACTGGGTATTGGAACTTATGTGTTTTTTTTCCTCCAACTCTCAACTTAAGAATAAAACAAACTTTCTAGTTTATTATCTCTTTGTGCTACATTGTGAATAAATCCTTTCATGTCAATCTTGTTTTATTAATTAGCTCTTTATCATTGGTCTATCTTGTTCGTCACCCTTATCTATTGAGGGATCTATTTCAAAAACCAAGCTCATTTACAAGATGTCTTGTTTGTTCTTTTCTATTGTTTGACAGATACAATATCTCTATCTTTATGAGGGGATTAAATGTATGTAGTTCAGGGTTATATTTTGGTTGCTCCAGGAGTTCAGTTTCTTCCATTGTGATTTCTCCTCTATGATGTTGGTGCTCCTGAAATGTCTGCTGACTTTTGATGGTGAGCTTATCTTGCTAATTGGTATTACTTACCAGACAATTAAAATCAATGCTACCAATGCTTCTACAAGCATTGCTATTAAAGTTTTTTTTTCTTTAAAAAAGATGAGAGATAAAATTTGAAAGCTATGCTCAGACTCAAGGGCCATGTCATTCAATAGGAAAGTCAGCAACATAGACAAGCTTCTGAGGAAGAAGGGGTAGGTGGATTGTGTACATCTCAAGTACAGGGTCTCTGAGAAGACTCAATAAATATCCCATCTTTCTCCCCATTCAATTCTGAACAAGTTGAGAACTAAAGCGAATGATAGTAGATAGGTGCCTAAGTACAATCAGTATTGATGATAAAGACTAAGTAGGAGGAGTCAGTTTAGTGACCTGGAGAGTGACCCTCGGAACCAGCGGTGTTTTCACCTACTTGTAGGCATCACCTTCCATGGGAGGCCATCTGGAGGGCAGGATGAGTGTGCTCTGTGTGTGGTCTTAGTTACCTTTTGCTGCCACTTGGAATGGTGCATTTAATGAACAGAAATTTATTCTTCTTCACAATTTAGGGAGTTAGAAATCTGACCTCAGGGCACAGGCTCACGGGAAGGCTTTATCTGCTAGTTTGGAGGGGAAGGCCTCTATCGCTGATCCGTGTTTCCTCGGTGATCTTCATGTGGTAGGGCACCTGTCTTCCCTCATCTGCACTTCTTTTCAAGTCTGTTCTTTTTGTATCTCAAAAGTGATTGATTACAAAACACCCTACACTGATCTGTTCTGATTAACATAAAAAGAAAGTCTATTCCCAAATGGGATTACAGCCACAGTTACAGTGGTTGGGATTTACAAAGCATTTTTTTTGGGAGGGGGGGTGCCATTAATTCAACCCATCACAGTGGGTAAGCTCACAGTAAGGAGAATAAGTTCATTCTTCCCAGGCCATAGAGAGCACAGAGATAGGAGGAGCCATATTCTGCAATAAATAGCGACAGAGATGGGCTCATCTGCCCTCCTCTAGCCTCCCTATAGTCAGGAGGTAGAAGTCAGACATTCCTCCACGCTCTGTTGTCCTATTCTCATCATTCTTCCCACAGTTCTCCACTTCCGTGTTGGGCTTGATGATGTGTTGCAACGACCTCCCAGAACTCACAGACAATACTCACAATTAAAGGGGCTTATTAGGGAAGCTAATACATTACCACAAGTCAGGATCAGCAAACAGTCAGAAAATAGTCATTGGTCCACAGCAGCACCACTCCTCAGCCAGCAGCCAAGTCTTAATCCAAGCCTCAGTCCCTCAGCTATGTGGCCCTCTGGCCTTTGCATTCATGGTCCAGGAGGCCAGCCTGCCTATTGCCCTGTCTCACAGCCCCAGTCTTGGGCCAGATGAAAAGATACCAAAAAATGAAACTCATTGCCCTTGAGTTGATTCCAACTCAGGGCACCCTTTAGGATAGGGTAGAATCTCCCTTGTGAATTTCCGAGATTGTGAATTTTTATGGGTGTGGAAAACCTTGTTTCTTGCTCAGATAGAGAAGCGACCCCCTAGTCTCCGTGCTGCTGCTCTGACTCTCTGTGCCACAGTCTCTGCTGCATCTCGTCTCAGTCGCCTCTGCCACTTGAGAGAAAGATCTAGAACGTGCTCCTCCGGAGGTCCTGGACTTTCTCTCTCTGCTGCTGCAGCAAAGATGGCTCATCCTTAAAGCTGGTGGGGCTGTAACAAAAAGTGACCAATCCCTTCTATTCATGTAACATACCCCCAATTTGCAAAGTCCCACCCACTCATTTGGTGGGAGCTACAGAGGCTTGGGAACAAATGGTATATTAAGACATTCCATTCCACCACACGAATTATAGTCCCTATATGTACAAGGAACTTTAAGACCCTTATCTTCATATTGAAATGAAGGTAGCAGTGTAGGTGGAAATTAAGGTGCAGCAGAAGTTAGATTGGTACGTGCATGAGACAATCCTGAACATTTGGGGCTTACCTATGTAGTGGGACAGGAAGAGGCAAAGACATTATAAATGGAGACACTGAGAACTTATAATGGGCTATACACAGAGGCCAAGGAAGGAGAGGATGTCAGGATAGAAGTCAGGAATCAAGCAGCACACAGTGATGAAACAGGAGAAGGGCAACCGACCCCATTAGTGGAACGGGTTGGACAAAAACATAGCGTCAAAAATTCATTTTTCTCCCTTACAGAAGTGTCGTGGGGAGGAGATGAGCCAGTCAGGGTGCAGTGTGGAAACGATGAAACATACAACTTTCCTTTAGTTCTTAAATGCTTCCTCCCCACCCACTATCATGATCACAATTCTACCTTACAAATCCGGCTAGACCAGAGTATGTACAC
>NW_022107407.1:10106827-10114322 GCF_000313985.2 Echinops telfairi | reverse complement strand
CCAGATGCTGTATCTTTTGACAGCTGGGCACCATCAGCTTTCTTCACCACATTGGCTTATGCACCTGCTTTGTCTTCAGAGATTGTGTTGGGAAGGTGATCATCTTGGAATGCCAGTTTAATAGAACAAAGAGTTCTTGCATTGAAGGAGTACTTGATTGAAGGCCCAATGTCCATCTGCTACTTTAATACTAAACTTATAAATATATGCACATAGTTTTATTTCCTCATCCTCATATGTAAATATATTTACATGCCTTTATTTAGACCTCTGTAAATGTCCATTTTGTATTTCCTTTTACTTTCCTCTTGTCCCACTATCTTGCTCAGCCTTCATTTGGGTTTCAATAATTCCTCTCAGTTACATTACCCTTAATCAAGTCCTACCAGGCCTCCTACACCCTCCTCACCACCGATTTGGATCAGTTGTTGTTCCCTTGTCTCTGGGTTTGTTAACACCACTTCCTTTCCCCCCACCTCTCCCTCTCCCATGTCCCCCCAGAATCATTGGTCCCATTGTTTTCTCCTCCAGATTGTTCATCCAGACTATCCTATTTAGACAGACCTGCAGAGATAATAACATGCACAATAACAAGAAAGAGCAAAACAAAACAACAAAAGAAAACAAAAAAGAACAACAACAACAACAACAACAACAACAAAGAAATGCCTATAATTAGTTCAAGGTCGGTTTGTTGGCCTTTAGGAGTATTTTCTGGTTGAGTCTGATGGGGTGCCATGCCCTGGCCCCAAAGTCTATTTTTGGTACTCCCTCGGGACTTCCTTTCTCTGCTCCCCTTGCTGTTCTGTTGCATGCCCTTAGTGTTTTGCCTTGGTATGGTGGGGTCAGATCAGGCACAATTCCCACACTGTGTCTCCAGTGTTGTCTCTGTAGGGCTATGGGTCAGTGAGGGATGTCATGTCTCATAGTGGGGCTACTATGTGGTCTTCTCTGTGGATTGGCTGCTTGGAGTGGGACTATTGTCCTCAAGGTTTGGTGGGCCAGAATGTACTCCACTTTCTCTTCCTCCCCCTTCATTTGCTCCTGTGTGCTCTGATCAGACATGTCCCTCTCCCTGAGCTGCAGCCGTTGTGCTGTCCTCTAAAACAAATTCTTCTGGGGGGAGGGGCAGGTGTCCACGTAGTTGGGATTGGGGCCGGCCCCTCAGACCTCGCCACAATCCATCCATCCATCCATCCATTGTGTCAAGCACATTTGTACATTTGTTGCCATCACCATTTTCAAAATATTTGCTTTCTGCTTGTGCCCTTGGTATTAGCTCCTCATTTTTTCCCTCCCACCCCCCACACTCATGAACCCTTGATAATTTATAAATTATTATTTTTTAATATCTTACACTGCCCAATGTCTCCCTTCACCCATTTTTCTGTTGTTCATCCCCTTGGAAGGGGGTTATATGCAGGTCATTGTGATCGGTTCCTCCTTTCTGCCCCCACCTTCCCCTTCCCCTTCCCCTCCTGGTATTGCTACTCTCATTGTTGCTCCTGAGGGTTTATCTGTCCTGGATTCCCTGTGTTTCTGTACCCGTGTACATGCTCTGGTCTAGCCAGATTTGTAAGAAAGAATTGGGGTCACGATAGTGGTGGGGAGGAAGCATTAAAGAACTAGAGGAAAGTTGTATGTTTCATTGGTGCTATACTGCACCCTGACTGGCTTGTCTCTTCCCTGCGACCCTTCTGTAAGGGGATGTCCAATTATCAACAGAGGACTTTGGCTCTCCACTCTGCACTCCCCCTCATTCACATTGATGTGATTTTTGTTGTTGTTCTGGGTCTTTGATGCCTGATGCCTGATCCCATTGACACCTTATGATCACACAGGCTGGTGTGCTTCTTCCATGTGGGCTTTGTTACTTCTTATCTAGATGGCTGCTTGTTTTCTTCATGCCTTTAAGACCCCAAACACTATATATTTTTATATCCAAGCACCATCAGCTTTCTTCACCACATTTGCTTATGCACCCATTTTATCTTTAGTGATTGTGTCAGAAAGGTGGGCATCATGGAATGCCAGTTCTTGCCTTGAGGGAGGACTTGAGTAGAGGTCCAGTGTCCATCTGCTACCTTAATACTAAACCTATACATACATGTACATAGATCTATTTCCCCGTTGTCATATATAAATATATTTACATACGTACATGCCTGTATTTAGACCTCTGTAAATGCCCCTTGCCTCCTAATTCTTTCCTCTATTTCCTTTACTCTCCTCTTGTCCCAATATCATGTTCAGCCTTCATTCAGGTTTCACTAATTCCTTTCGGTTCCATTGCCCTTGATCAAGCCCTGCCAGGCCTCCTACACCCTCCTCGCCATCGATTTTAGATCACTTGTTGTTCCCTTGTCCCTGGGTTTGTTAACACCCACTGCCTTCCCCCTGCCTCCCCCTCTCCCATGAACACCCGCCCCCCCCCACTGCAACCGTCAATCCTGTCATTTTCTCCTCCTGATTGTTTATACCACCTATCTTATCTAGACATGCAGAGACAATAATAAGCACACAAACAAGACAGAAGAAAAGAAAATAAAACATCAAAAGCAACAACAAAATACCGATGACAAAAAAAAAAAAAAAGAAAAGCCTATCAATAGTTCATGGTCTGTTTGTTGACCTTTAAGAGTGCTTTCCTTTTTTCTAATTTTTATTATTTCATATTTAACCCTGTAGTCCTGGCCACTAATCTCTAAATGTATGTCATTTCTTCCACAGGGGACGCTGGAGAAAAGGGAGAGAAAGGTTCACCAGGACGGCCTGGAAGAGTTGGTCCTCCGGGAGAAAAAGGTACATGTAGTCGCTCAGGTACTGTGAGGGCCTGTTCCTCCTCAACCCTCTCAGTTCTGTAAACAGCTACATACCTTCCAAGTGAGCTTCTGTAAGAGCGGTAAGAAAGTTGTGTGACCAACCTGTGTGATCAGGATATGTCGACAGGATCAGGTATCAGGCATCAGAAGACCCCACACAAACAAACAACCATTTTGATGCAAATGTGGGAGGTTAGAATGGAGACCCAAAGCCCATCTGTAGACAATTGGACATCCCCTCACAGAAGTGTCACAAGGAAGGGACAAGCCAGACAGAGTACAGTATATCACTGATGAAACACACAGCATTCCTCTAGTTCTTTAATGCTTCCTTCCCCCTACTGTCATGACCTATACTGATAAGAGCTCTCAACACACAGAATCCAGGACAGATAACCCCCCAAGACCAATGAGAGTAGTGATACCATGAGGGTAGGAGGAAGGTAGGGGCAGAAGGGAGAGAAGGGGGCAACCAATTGCAATGATCAACATACCTCCGCCTACCCCTACCCCCACAGGGGAGTGAACAACAGAAACATGGGTGAAGGGAGACATTAGATGGTATAAAATATGAAAATAAAATAATTTATAAATTATTAAGGGGTCATGAGATTTGTAGAGAGGGGGTGGGATGGGAACAAAAGAGGAGCTGATACCAAGGGTTCATGTTGAAAGAAAATATTTTGGAAATGATGATGGCAACATATGTACAAATGTACTTGATACAACTGATGTATGTATTGTTATAAGAGATGTAAGAGCCCCCAGTAAAATGATTTATTAAAAAAAAAGAAAATTGTGTGAACTTTCACCCCAAACACAGGAAACATTATTTTAAAAAGAATGGCAGGGAAGAAAAGATGAGAATGGGATAAATTGAGAGAGGAAGTGCTTCTTCCTCTGGAAGAGTGTGACTTCTAGGTAGATCTCAGAAATGCTGCTGGGGGGGAGGAGGAGCCAAGTATGTCTGGTAAAACAGGCACCAGAGAGTGATCTTTCATTTGTGCTCCTTTCTACAATCTGTAGTGGGTCTAAGAAGTAATTTTGTTTGGGCAGGCAGGACATAATTTAGTGGTTACCTACATGGATGCGCCTTCTGTCTGGCTCAGCCACTTATGATCTGAGTACCTGAAGCAGCTACTTAACCTATCTAGGATTGATGGGCAAAATACGACTCACAGAATTGAAGATGTCTGTGAGCATGAAATAAGTGCTTACTTAACACTCTCAAGTGCTAAGTAAGACTTAGCTCTTATTATAATTATCTTATAAGGGGGCTTATATTCTAAATATGAAGGTGATATGGCAAAAAGAAAAAGTGTAGAGTTTAGTTAAAAATGCCTGGATTCAAACTGACTCTAGACACTTTGAATGTATTTACTCATTATTAAGTAGTAAAATTCTACCCATCACATAAGATTGTGCTGAGGCTTAGAAAAGATAGGTGAGCCCATGTTTCACAATGGTTGAAGTTCTCAGCTGCTATCTGAAAGGTTTAGTGGTTCAAACCCACCAGCTGTTCTGTGGGGGGAAAGATGTGGCAGCCTGATTCTGTAAAGATGTACAGCCTTGGAAAC
The DNA here is from genome assembly GCF_000313985.2 of Echinops telfairi. Taxonomy (NCBI): domain Eukaryota; kingdom Metazoa; phylum Chordata; class Mammalia; order Afrosoricida; family Tenrecidae; genus Echinops; species Echinops telfairi. Next base: position 10,109,923 of record NW_022107407.1, on the reverse strand, counting down.
CCTATGGTGGAAGCCGTTCTCTATTCTATAGGGCCACTGTTAGTTGGAACTGACCTGAGGGCAATAATTTTGGTTTGGCTAAAGTATCTAACCAGTAAATGGTATGTTACTATTAGCGTTAATATCTATTTCTTTTTTCTGATTTTATAATTTTTTTTCAGTTATTAGAACTATAAATGCTTTTTTTGGTACAGTATGTGCATTATTCTATAAGGATATGTTCATATATTGCAATTTATCTAGCCTAGGGATTGGTAAACTGTGACTTGAGAGCCATATATGTACTTGTGACTCCGAAGACAAATTGAAAAATTCTAATACATATTTTTTAGATAATAGTGATTTCATTTGTTTGTAAAAATATATTTATGGCTCAGGATTGGCTCTTCCATCTCAAAAGTTTGGTGACTCCTGATCTAGCCAATCCTCCATTGAATAGTTGCTCCCAGATTATGTGCTTCAAAAACTTGCAACAACACAGATAAATATCATCACATAGATGTATATGTGTTTTTTGTTTTTTTTTACTTTTTGCATATACTTTATGTTACTAACCTGAAGTCTATAATTCAAAAGGCTTGACGGATGTATCCACCTGACTTAGAACATTAAACAATATCTTCTGGTGTTTAAAAAAATAAATAGCATGTTCATATGGCTCAAATTTCAAAAGATGTGAAAAGATCTGTGGTGCCAGTCTCCTCTTTACCCTTGTCCTTCAGCCTTCTGGCTCCCTGCCCCACAGAAAACATGGTTCGTCTTAACATTTGTCTTTACAGAGACATTTTGTGAATTGGCCTGCAAATGTATAATATTTTGTTCTTCCCCTTTTGATAGTTACATTATATACATATTTTCTGCATTTTGTTCTTTCATTTTAAACAATGTATCTTGGAGTTCATTCCACACAAAGTCATAAAAGATTTTACTCATCCTTTTTTACAGTGATTTAGTGTTCCAAAGCATGAGCATTTCATGATTTATCTAACTGGTCTCCTATTATGGGAGATTTAAATTTTCCCAGTCATTTGCTGCAGTGAATAACCTTGTACGTATGTCATTTTTATGTTTATGAGCATAGTATGGAGATAAATTCCTAGCAGTGTAATTGCCAGATAAAAATGTGTGTACATTTGAATTTTGGTATATATTGCCAAATTGCCCTCCAAAAAGATTGAATCAATTTACCCTCTCACTGGCAATACACAAAAATGCCTGCTTCCCCACACCCTTGCTGACATAGAAGTTGTCAATCTGATTGTAGGAAAATGCTTTGCCCATGTGCTTTCCCTTGTTTTTCTCTTATTATGAATGTGGTAAGATCATTTTCCCCCATGTGCTTAAAAGTAATTTGTATTTATCTTTTATTGTTGTGCCCTTTCTTGGGGACTGCTTTCTTCCCCTTGATATTTAGATTTTTTTGGAAACTTACATTGTCTATACTTAGCTCTGAATATTTCCTTAGAATAAATTTCTGGAAGTAGAATTATAAACTTTTAGAAAGGCTGTTGATAGATATTTATTAATGCTAGTCGATTTTCTCACTATAAGCGAATAGTGTCTTTCCATCTTCTACACATATATGAATAAACAAACACATTGTGGATTGAGTGAGAATCAAGGAGTGTATTCTTGACCTGGTCTATAGCATCTCTGTGTTCCTCCCCAGAGGGAAATCTATCTTTAAGCAACAGGGTGTTGTGATGTGCCCAGAGAGAAGTGAAGTATATTTGATCAAGAGTTAGAAAAGAGCTCAGGAGACAAAGGTCAAAGAGAGGGAAGGTAGATGGGATAGATGGAGGCTTCAGATTACTAGCCACCTAGGGGACAAACTTTCTTAACTCATTCTGCAGTAAAAACTATGGGAGTGACCATATTTGATCTCCTAGGCTTTCTATTGCCAGGGTGCAGAAATCAGACATGCCTCCAATTCCATCCTTCTTTATCGATCTGACAAACTCTTCCTCTACTTCTATGCTGGGTTTGATAGTTTGTGGCAGTGGCCACACAGAACTCACCGACAAAACACAATTATGGAGATTTACTTGGGATGTTACTAAACAATGAAGAACTCACTGCCAATGAGTCAATCAGACTCATAAGGACAGGGTAGGACTGCCCCTGTGGGTTTCCAAGACTAACTGTGGGAGTAGAAAGCGCTATCTTTCTCTCAAGAAGGGGCTGGTGGTTTCCAACAGCTGACCCTGTGACTGGCAGCCTCTTGCATAACAAATGCACCACGAGAGTTCTCAGGGAAGTCAATGTTGTTGTTAGGTGCTGTCCAGTTGCTTCCAACTCATAGTGATCCTATTTACAACAGAAGGAAAGACCATCTGGCTTTGTGCCAGCCTCACAATTGTTCTTATGTTTAAGCCCATTGTTGCAGCCACTATGTCAATATGTCTCTTTGAGCATCTACTTCCAAAGTATGTGAGGTGAACTCTTGCCATCCTTGCCTCTATGGAGCATTCTGGCTGTACCTCTACCAAGTCAGATCTATTTGTTCTCTTAGAAGTCCGTGGTACTTTCCATATTCTTCATTAACACCATAGTTGAAATGCACAGATGATTCTTCAGTCTTTCTTATTTATTGTCAAGCTTTGGAATTCTTATGAGACAATTGAAAACACCCTGTCTTGGGTCAGGCAACCCTTAGTCCTCAAAGTAACATGCATACTTTTCAACTCTTTAGAGGTCTGGTGGGGCAGATTTACCCAATGGATGTGCCACTTGATCTCTTGACAACTGCTTCCATGAGCATTGATTATGGATTCAAGTGAGACGACATTCTTGACAAATTCAATCTTTTCTCTGTTTACATTGATGTTACTTATTGGTCCAGTTGGAAGGATTTTTACGATCTTTACATTGAATTGTAATCAATACGGATGACTGCAATGCTTGATCTTAATCAGCAAGTACTTCAAGTTGTCCTTAGTTTTCAGCAAGTAAGGTTGTGTCCATCAGAGACACAGTGTGGGAATTGCACCCGATCTGATCACGCTACACTGAGGCAAAGCACTGGGGGAGTGCAGCGGAACAGCAGGGGAGGGGAGCAGCAAGATCCCCAGGGAATGATGAGGGTGGACTTTGGGA